>NC_142623.1:45069874-45371131 GCF_059453375.1 Lepisosteus platostomus | reverse complement strand
CCCTAACTAACCCTACCTAACCTAACCTAACCCTAACCCCTAACCCTTCTAACCTAACCCAACCCTATCCCTAACCCTAACCCTAACCCTAACCCTAAACCCTAACCCTAACCCTAACCCCTAACCCTAACCCTAACCCTAACCCTAACCCTAACCCTAACCCTAACCCTAACCCTAACCCTAACCCTAACCCTAACCCTAACCCTAACCCTAACCCTAACCCTAACCTAACCCTAACCCTAACCCTAACCCTAACCCTAACCCTAACCCCTAACCCTAACCCTAACCCTAACCCTAACCCTAACCCTAACCCTACCCCTAACCCTAACCCTAACCCTAACCCTAACCCCTAACCCTAACCCTAACCCTAACCCTAACCCTAACCCTAACCCTAACCCTAACCCTAACCCTAACCCTAACCCTAACCCTAACCCTAACCCTAACCCTAACCCTAACCCTAAACCCTAACCCTAACCCTAACCCTAACCCTAACCCTAACCCTAACCCTAACCCTAACCCTAACCCTAACCCTAACCCTAACCCTAACCCTAACCCTAACCCTAACCCTAACTTAAACTTAACTTAACTAACTTAACTTAACTTAACTTAACTTAACTTAACTTAACTTAACTTAACTTAACTTAACTTAACTTAACTTAACTTAACTTAACTTAACTTAACTTAACTTAACTTACTTAACTTAACTTAACTTAACTTAACTTAACTTAAAACTTAACTTAACTTATAACTTAACTTAACTTAACTTAACTTAACTTAACTAACTTAACTTAACTTAACTTAACTTAACTTAACTTAACTTAACTTAACTTAACTTAACTTAAACTTAACTTAACTTAACTTAACTTAACTTAACTTAACTTAAACTTAACTTAACTTAACTTAACTTAACTTAACTTAACTTAACTTAACTTAACTTAACTTAACTTAACTTAACTTAACTTAACTTAACTTAACTTAACTTAACTTAACTTAACTTAACTTAACTTAACTTAACTTAACTTAACTTAACTTAACTTAACTTAACTTAACTTAACTTAACTTAACTTAACTTAACTTAACTTAACTTAACTTAACTTAACTTAACTTAACTTAACTTAACTTAACTTAACTTAACTTAACTTAACTTAACTTAACTTAACTTAACTTAACTTAACTTAACTTAACTTAACTTAACTTAAACTTAACTTAACTTAACTTAACTTAACTTAACTTAACTTAACTTAACTTAACTTAACTTAACTTAACTTAACTTAACTTAACTTAACTTAACTTAACTTAACTTAACTTAACTTAACTTAACTTAACTTAACTTAACTTAACTTAACTTAACTTAACTTAACTTAACTTAACTTAACTTAACTTAACTTAACTTAACTTAACTTAACTTAACTTAACTTAACTTAACTTAACTTAACTTAACTTAACTTAACTTAACTTAACTTAACTTAACTTAACTTAACTTAACTTAACTTAACTTAACTTACTTTTCTAGGGTCCAAAGAAAATTGACATTGAAATTACATCCTACAGCTAAAGGCTACAATCATACAAACAAAAAATTGTACTCACCACCTCCTTTGTCAACCCTTGACAACATTGACCAGAACTGTTTACACACATTAACAAGTTCAAAGTATAAATTAGATTACTATTAATATTGCACACACACACAACTCAAATCACTGAAAATACAGTTCTAATACAAACATTACACAAAAATATTCCAAAACTTTCCAATCATTATTAAACCCTAACAGAGCACACCCAAAATTTTATTGTGCTCAGATTACAATACTAAACACAAATATTTGCAACATAACATTCATTGAAAATTAAATCACTTCCAATACATTGCATTACAAATAAAAAACACTTTGCAACTCAGATTTTTCACTACCTCATTGAAAAAAAACATAAGACAAATTCTCACATCACTAAAATACAGTACAACATAAAACAATGACATTGCATAACAAACATCTTTTGCCATCATTACAAATGTCAAAAAGCACATCCAGAACCTTTACTGTGCTCAAATCACAATACTCAACTACATCATGAAGATTGGCAATAACATTAAGTGAGCATGAACTATTTCAAGTACATTGCATTACAAACATTAAAAACAGTTTACAGTTAGGGACATTGTCCTTGACAGAAAACAATTTACAAACCATTTTTCCCCAACATAATCAAGTTCTTTACAATCCAAGAAAACACCACATTACATGCTACAATGATCCCACATCCACTTGCTCAAAACAATGCACAGAACATGGTGGTATGGTTCTAGGGTTAGAAGCAAAGTTAACCCAAAACAAGACAACAATAACAGCAAGCAAATAGGTACTTACCACCTGCCTCTTCAAGCTATGAAAGGGTGTTAAACATTACATCATTTCAACAAAACCTAAACAAACACTGCTCTTTAAAAAAAGAACTTGCATTCTAGCTCATTTGAAAATAAAAGCACACAAAGGATGATTTCTCAAATCACTAAAAATACAGTACAGCTTAAAACAATGACATTGTATAACAAACATACCCACATTTCTCTGTCATCAATACAAATCCTCAAAAAGCACTCCCAAAAACTTTATTGTGCTCAAATTACAATACTACATCAGACAATTGGCAACATAACATTCAGTGAGCATTAAACTATTTCAGGAAATTGCATTACAATTAATTAAAAACAAAGTTTACAGTTAGGGACATTGCCCTTAACAATACAAAACAATTTACAAACTATTTTTCCCCATCATAATCAGGTTCTTTACAATCCAAGAAAACACCACATTACAGGCTACAATGATCCCACTTTCACTTGCTCAAAACAATGCACAGAACATGGTAGTATGGTTCTAGGGTTAGAAGCAAAGTTAACCCATAACAAGCTTACAACAGCAAGCCAAAACTGAGCTAAAAGCTATCCCTAACCCCCCCCCCCCCCCCACACACACACACACACACACAAAAAGGTACTTACCACCTGCCTCTTCAAGCTATGAAAGGGTGTTAAACATTACAATTTACATACTTTCAACAAAACCTAAACAATCAAACACTGCTCTTTAAAAAAAGAACATGCATTCTAGCTCATTTGAAAATAAAAACACACAAAGGATGATTTCTCAAATCTCTAAAAATACAGTACAGGTTAAAACAACAACATTGTATAACAAACATACCCACATTGTTTTCCTGTCATCAACACAAATCCTCAAAGAGCACTCCCAGAAACTTTATTGTGCTCAAATTACAATACTACATCATGACAATTGGCAACATAACATTCAGTGAGCATTAAACAATTTCAAGGACATTGCATTAAAATTAATTAAAAACAAAGTTTACAGTTGGGGACATTGCCCTTAACAATACAAAACAATTTACAAACCATTTTTCCCCATCATAATCAGGTTCTTTACAATCCAAGAAAACACAACATTACAGGCTACAATGATTCCACATTCACTTACTCAAAATAATACACAGAACAAGTTTACTTAACATACCACAACTATTTACTTCTTTTAAAAGTCCATTACTACTTCAGACAGGGTCCTCAACTCCATCCAGACATGATTTGGTTGTAGAAAAAGTCTAAAGTTGAAGCACTGGCAGAGGAAAAAGGTCCACTCAAAAGCTGCTCCTGATGAGGCCTCTTCAAGATGCACACCATTTTCACCTTCTGTTCCAATTCTGGTCAGGAAATAAAAAAAAACTAAAAAAATCTCACACTACAAACACCTCTCTTGGAAGATGGACACCGTCTCCCACATCTGCACCACATGCAGACATACAGGTACCCAATGAAACAAAGATCTGGCCACCACCTCCCACAAAATGACCAAAGTAGAAAAAAAACAACTTAAAGATTACTTTACATTTATATTAAACATCAAAATAAAATACTTCAATTCATAACAAACCCTCCCCCAAACCCAAGACCTCCCTTCCCACAGAATACCCCTTGCAAAAAAAAAGGTAATTGTGCAGTTTCCCCATTAAGAAACAACTAAACTACCTCCACAATCAAAGAGAAAGAAATGCTCCAACTTCAGTTTTACATTGTATGAAAAAAAAACATACCACCAACAACATACTTTACCTCCAGTACAATATTCACAATTCAACAAACTTTAAATGCCAGACATAACTAAAAACATTTGACCAAATTAGTCCCTAACTCCTCATTCTTCTCCCATCTGAAAGGAAAAACCATCATGTAATTATTCCAAATGTCAACTTGCCATCAAAAATTACTTTAGATATACAACAATAATCAGTTACACACCCCAAACATACACCTCAATTTCTCCAACTCAAATCTTCCCAGAACACTGACCCTGATCTAAAAATACTACCTTCTTGTTAACCCCTAAAATGTGCATTCTCTTACCTGCCATCCTTGTGATGTCACAAGGATTGTATTGTCTTATTTCTTTGAATGCTTACAAAAAGCAAGGAAAATTAACAAATTCAGGTCCCATGAGGTTTAAATCCTCATCTACCAGCCTTTGTAAAGCCATTTACAAAGGTCATCTTATTGACGATAACCCATGGGTAAAAACATTTCAATTAAAAGATGAAAAAAAAAATCCAGATTTCAGTAGACATGTTTCTTCAGAGTCTTTCAAAGAAAGTCTAGTTTCAACTGAATATGCTACCTTTCCACCCAACACATACCAAACACTTTCCCAAAATCACATTAAATATTCTAAACACCTTCAAATTGTTTTTCAAATTACAACCCAAAGCCAACAAACACATCAAAACCACCCACCTTCAGGACATCACACCTGCAAGCCAAGAGCTCCTACCCTTGCAGGAGCCAGAAACAGAATGACTACCAGCCCCCAGACTGTCTCTTTAAAACCCTCATGATTAACTCAGAGGTGTGGCCAATTCACCAAGAACCTATCCCAACATTTCCTTGAAATGGTCAATTTGCAAAGCCCTATTGTTTATAATGCAACACACACCTGTTTCCAATGACTAAACAAGTATTAGCCAGCCCATCTACAGATCCAGCCATTCAGAATGCAAGGGTGATAATGCTGGGGGTTACTTAGAGGATCAGGATCTGCTGGGTACCACAAGTTTTTACAAATACTCAGTTGTGGGACTACACTACTTTGTGGAACATTTGGACAGTCTTTAGAAGAAAGTTTCAACTGAATATGCCACCTTTCCACCAGACACATACCAAAAACCTTCTCAAACTCACAGTGCACAAATATTCTAAACACCTTCAACCTTCAAACTTTTTCAAATTACTACCCAAACACATCAAAACCACTCACCTTTCTCCACAGTCTTCGGGCCACCACAGCTGCAAACCAAGAGCTCCTACCCTTGCAGGAGCCAGAAACAGAATGACTACTGATCCCAATGCTGTGTCTTTAAAACCCTCATGATTAACTCAGATGTGTGGCTAATTCAGCAAGAACCTATCCCAACATCTCCTCGAAATGGTCAATTAGCAAAACCATATTGTTTATAATGCGACACACCAGTTTCCAATGACTAAGTATTAGCCAGCCCATCTACAGATCCAGCCATTCAGAATGCATGGGTGACAATGCTAGGGTACTTAAGAGGTTCAGGATCTGCTGGGTACCAAAACTTTTTACAAATACTTAGTTGTGGGACTACACTACTTTGTGGAACATTTGGACAGTCACCAGAAAATGCCTAATTTTGAATCCCATTCAAAGGGGATGTTCAATCTTTTTTCAGTAATAGAAATCGAATTGTATACTGTGTATGACAGCATGTTAAATATTAAAGAACTTAAAAAGTAGGTAGATTTAATAAAAACAAGATTGCTCAGTTGGAAATATAAAAATGTTTAATAATATACTGTAAATTAAAAACAGAAGCATAATGTAATATATAAATAATGTACACACAGTAGATGGTAGTGGAAGCTAAATAATAAAATGTACACAACAGTATTCCACCTTCTTCATACATATTTTTATGCATCAAAATCTTTAACTTGGTGACTTACAATGGATTATGGAAAAGTTTGAACATGTTGCTTCTACCATTATAAAGTTTATATACTGTACTTTATAAAAAGTCATAATGTTTTATCCTTTTCTAAGAATGTATAGTAAAAACACCATTTCCCGTTATTATAAAAAAGTGGTACTGAATTAATACCACTTGATAATAATTTTAAAATGGAACTGTGATGTTTTGGAAACAATTTGACATTTAATTATTAAAACATTTAGTGTCCCCATTGAGGTAATGGAAAATAGATAAGATCACTGCATTGGCCATATATGATTTTTTGATATTAGGAATTTCTCTTTTCATAGACCCCAACTTGCCCTCCACGAGACACACAGACAGGGAGAGAAGCTGGGGGTCAGAGCACAGGGTCAGCCATTTTTACAGTGTCCCCAGAGCAGTTGGGGGTTCACTCAGGAGCCCAATGGCATAGGACTCCTCTGCCAGCCACAGATCCTCAGCCACAGAGCCACTACACTGCCCCAAGGAAAAGGGGATTTCCTGGGTCATATGGGGATTGAACCCACAACCTTGGTGGTATCAGCACCACGTGCTTACCAATTGAGCTAACCAGCCTCCAAAAGACTGCTCATGGACCGTAATGTAGCATGCTCTACCCTATTTCATACATTAAGAATTTTTACTATCTAAACCTATTTTTAACATGCTTGTGGTTTGAACATGGTGTGTCTTTTTTTGCAGATATATAAAAATATAGTGTACCTACTATTTACTTTTTAATGAGACTGTTTATTAGAAAACAAACATGTGCCCTAAGCAGGAACTGAACCCAGATCTCCCAGAGAGGAACCCACCCCCCAAACGCATTACACCAACAGAGCACTTGCAACCATTGCTGAAACAGACAGGTCAAAATGTACCGAAAGGAATCAAGAGTGAACGAGTCAGAAAAAATAAAAAAAATTACAAAGAAAGTGGACTGCGGTTATACCATCAGTTATATAAATATATCATATTTTGATCTATTAATATCATTACTATTTTTTTTTCTACATGATTCCATATTATATTCCCTACTAAGCAGATTCTAAAAAGTACACTTTTTTACTGGCATAAAAACAGCAAGGATTCATAGAAAATATATATAATTATATATTAAAATAGTATTTTAAACCACAAATATAGTCAGAAAGAGCACATCACAACTTTTCCAAAATAACTACAGTAAGTGACATAGTTAAAGACTGATGCATAAAATGTTTGTAAAGTGGAAAATTGTTGTGTACTGTTTATATAAGCTACCACTATCAGCCATGGACATTAAATATAATGTTTATATTCCTATATTAATATCTTTTATGATAATATGATCTTGAAGGACATTATGCTCCTGTTATTTTTATGCTCAGCTACAAAAATTTCCCTTTAGCTGTAAAATTCCATATTAATATTTAAACATGCACTTTGAATGCTTATTTCTGTATAAATCAAGTATATGCTCAAAAGTGAAAAAAGGAAGAATCAATGAATAGCATCCCACTCATAAGATTCAATCAGTTGCACTTTATTTAACCCAAAAAATTATAAATTTAGAATCCATCTTCAAATGAATAGACCTATTATATTGAATTTGAATATCTTTTGATTCATAATAATAATTGCTTACACTTATATAGCACTTTTCTGGACACTCCACTCAAAGCACTGTACAGGTAATGGGGATCCCCTCCACCACCACCAATGTGCAGCACCCACCTGGATGATGCGCCAGTCCACTCCCCACACACCAGTTCTCAGTGGAGAGGAGAGCAGAGTGATGGAGCCAGTTCATAGATGGGGATTATTAGGAGGCCATGATTTGTAAGGACCAATGGGAAATGTGGCTAGGACCCTGGGGTTACACCTCTACTCTTTACAAGAAACACCGTGGGATTTTTAATGACCACAGAGAGTCAGGACCTCGGTTTTACATCTCATCTGAAGGACAGCACCTGTTTACAGTACAGTGTCCCCATCACTATACTGGGGCATTAGGACCCACATGGACCACAGGGTGAGCACCCCCTGCTGGCCCCACTAACACCTCTTTCAGCTGAAACCTTAGTTTTTCCCAGGAGGTCTCTCATCCAGGTACTGACCATGCTCACAACTGCTTAGCTTCAGTGGGTTCCCAGTTGCAAGTTGCAGGGTGATATGGCTGCTGGCTCTAGTCTTGTTAATTTAATCTTGTTTTCAGCTATTCACTATAGCTGTCAGCTATGAAGGTTTTACCCCTCACTGGACTTGGTATATTCTGAGGGGGAGGAGCCAGCCCAGCTCAGAGGATAAAAGAGCAGACTCCCTGTGCCTCTGTTTTCATTCAAGAGTCCAGGAGCTGAGGAGAGTGGTGAGTACTGTTTCTTTACTGGTTTTGGGACAAATCTTTCATTTGCTGGTTAGTCCCATGTTTTTTCTTACAAACTTTATTTTAGAGAAGGAGTGCTTAGATTAAATTCACTTGGCTGCTCCTACAAAACTTTTGTTGAGAAAAGTACTTTTACTTTTAGCTTGATATTTAAGAACCCAATCTACTACCTTTTTTGTAATAGCCTACTCATACTTGTTAAAGTTTCTACTGACTTTATAATTTGTGGAAACTTCCAAACAGCTCCATATTAATTAAGAGGACCTATTTCATTATCTTGCCAGCAGCCATATCACCCTGCAGGTCCCAGATGGTAGCCCACTAAAGCTAAGCAGACGTGAGCCTGGTCAATACCTGAATTGGAGACCGCCTGGGAAAAACTAAGGTTGCTGCTGGAAGAGCTGTTATTTGGGCTTGCAGTGGGCACTCACCTTTCAGTCTAGGTGGGTCCTAATGCCCCAGTATAGTGAAGGGGACACTACACTGTAAAAAGGCACAGTCCTTCAGATGAAAAGTAAAACTGAGATCCTGTGGTCATAAAAACTCCCAGGGCATTTCTCAAAAAGAGTAGGGGTATAACCCTGGTGTCCTGGTCTATTTTCCCATTGGCCCTTACTGATCATGTACTCCTAATAACCCCATCTCTGAGCTGGCTTCATCACTCTGTTCTCTTCCACAGTGAGAGCTGGTGTGTGGTGAGAGTTCTGACACACTATGACTGCGTTTGCATCATGCAGGTAAGGCTGCACATTGGTGGTGATGGAGGGGACTCCCCATTGCCTGTAAAGCACTTTGAGTGGAGTGTCCAGGAAATCACTATATAAGTGTAAGCAATTATTATTATAATGTAATTAACTTTAAAGGGTAATAAGAAAAACAAGATAAGATACTTGAAAAACTGGAATTTAACTAATGAAATGGACTACATTATAATTTTAAAGGTCCTTAAATTCTGTGCTTGACTGAACCAATACACACTTTAACCTCTGGGATTGGAGAAAAAGACCCCTAAGCCACAATAGTTTGAATAAACTGAGCACTTTAGCTACCATACCAAAAACAGAAGCATAATAAATCAACAAAACCTTGATAAGTACAATAACTACTAATCTCCTATGGCTCATATGGGTATGGCACAACTAGCGTGACATTTAAAAACTTTCAGAACATAGGATGTCAGTTTCCTTCAATTTAATTACATCTAAAAGCAGTTGAACTTAAAGCTGGATCTGGATCTGACCTTTTCATATAATTTCCTCTCACCCCCTTCAAAATAAGATTCACGTACCTATCGTTTGTTAATCTGGAGGACTTTGGAGGCAAGAATGGGAGACATGTCACAACTGCCGTGATGGTCTGGAAAACACTACATGGCAAATCCTTGAGCTGAACACCCTGGATTCTTTTAAAAATGACGAATAAAAGGCTGCTGTGAATCAACTAGCAACCCAACAGTTTGACATGATAATTACTCATGTTAAACCAGACTATTTTTATGTACCCTATGAATGATACATACCATTGCTAAAGTCAATGTGCACATTCTTGCTCCTCTCCAGGACATCATTGTGGTTGTCAATGACTCGTCTACCCTGTGCTCATAAAAATAAACACTCCTTACACATGGTCCTTGTGTCACCAGTTTATTTTTCTACACATTACATTTTATTTATGAAAACTAGTTCAGAAGCAGTCCAGGAGCATGGAGGTGGGTTAATTGCATTTTGGCATGATGAGACCTGAGGAATGGACTGGCATCCCACCCATCTTCATCAGTGCAGTGAGCTGTATGGTTAAACCATTGTAAATGGATTTATACCTCCTAGTTGGCAGTTATCAGTCATTTAAACCAGACCTCACTAACCAAACAATCTAATTAGTTTAAAACTGTATCACACTTACATTTTCTAGACCTTTTGAATTTAACCCTTTGTACTGCCAGCATGGCTAGCAGTTGTCTCTACCCCAAACTGCAACCTCTACACAACTCCATACAATTCTGACAACTCCTTTTTTCATAAATAAACTATTATATTCCTGCTGTTGGTCTACTCTGTAATCTTAAACTGCTGCAGCTATAACAATTTCACACTAACTAATTACATAAATATGTCACAAACAAGGTGTTACAAAAATAGCACTTTCCTTTGCAATGCAGTCTCAATCTATACAGTATGAAATGGCTTGATCTGTAGCAGTACTTGTACTATCTCAGTCCCACACTTTTGTACCCCTTTAAAAGACATCAACTGTTACATTAAGAGAGATTTAGTAATGCCAGCAGCCCAATTCACCGCAAATACAATGAACCTGATATACTACACAACATACTTAAGTAAACTGCTTTTCAGACATTTTCACTTGAAATGGAATGGAAAACTAAAATTATACACCAATTTCTCTTAAATGAAAGTTTATAGTGGGAGGCACCATGGAAAGCACCAGTAAAAAGTCAACACCCCAGCTGAGGAGACAGAAGCACCAGTGTGAGGTTAGCTGGGAACAAAAACAATACAAAAAGTGAGAAAATAAAGTAAGCGACTGCCATGTTACCTACAAGCTGGGCTTAACCTACCTAATGGGGTCCAGCTTGGGGAAAAAACTGCTAGCACAGCAGTCACCAGACTGAACATTTGCTATTCAGTGGGGTCCAGTCTGTGCATAACAAGTTAGTGCATAAAAAGGTGCATGCGTTTGCCTGCCCCTATGAAAGGGCATAAAGGGACAGGCAAAACAGAAGATGAAAACCTAAGACAGGTACAATCCTCAGCAGGACTGATGGTGCAAAAACACCATCATCCAGGGGTGGCTGTGCTCCTCTCAGAGGTTGTCCAGTGTGCCTTTATAGGACCTGCCCAGCTGGGGCTCATGAGCTGGAAGCCAGGACAGCTGGGACTACAAAGACAAGGGGTTACCCTTCTACCAGGGCTCCACCTCCACAATGGGCCCACCCCTGCATAATGCCGCCCCAGCATATAAACATATGGGAATAAATGTTCATATTCATTTCTACACTATTTCACCATGCACAAATTACCCAGTGGCAAATTTAAAAACATTTAAAAACCACAAACTGCATTTCAATTCTGTGTTTTACACCGTCGATGTCTAAAATATATACCTTAAAGCTCACCTATTTTCTCCACAAATACCACAGGTTTTCATACTACAGGAATGTATACAAATGCTTAGATCACTAAAAATAAAATTAAAACTGCTTATAAACATCCTCTATGCTGAGGAATGTACCCAAAGAGTACCCAAATAAATGTTAAATAAATGTACCCAAAGATTGTGACCTAAATAAAACAATGTAGGGAAAAGCAGGTCCAGTGCCAGTATATACTCAATATAGCACCTTGTACAACCACAACCACAATCAGCATACAAGAAACAAAAGAGAACCGACTCAGTATATTTAGCCATTTTTAATCATCCCACACCAACAAAAATAGATTTTCAATACATGACATTTTCTGGCAAAGAATTTACAAAGCCACATAACTACATATCTCTTCTCACAAAACAGAACAAACAACCCCCATCTTTCTCCTACCTCATTCTGTAGGAAATCCCCTCCCATGACAAAGGGCTTTCTGTGCAGGTACCAAAAAAGAGCGGCACACAGCTAAACCAATCCCTCTTTTCCAAGTGAGTGGATGGCATTAGTTTTCCTTTTATTCATTTCTACCTTACATGCTCAATTCAGCTTTACTCTACAGCCAATGCAAGATTTATATACATGTGTGCACCCATGCAAATAAATCATTGCATGACCTTTGAGTCTCTCAAACTCTGCTTTTCAAATGGCCTAGAATGTGCAAAACAGCTACAAAGTTACCAACTGCCAACTCTTTCTCCATTCCAGCACTAGAAGTTACTTTGTCTCCTCCCTGCCAGGTGGCTCAGGTGCTGAAGTTACAAGCCATGGTCCTAACAGCCATTACAAGGCTGGTGTGCAGAGATTCACTTAGAGCTTCATGCAACTCTTGTTGTACCATGATTAGCACCTGAACCTCTTTCCTGCCCACAATTAACCCACCAAAGACCTCCCTCCCTTTCTCTGCCTTTGTTGTTAGGAACTTCTAAAGCAGCTTTGATGCTCCTCTGGTGAGTCCATTGGCTTCTGGAATTGGAACAGGCACATGATTCCCCAAGCAGATCTTGGCAGACAGAACCCACTACCCAGTCTGCTGCATCTGGGCTCCGGTCCTGGTGAACAGCCTCCCTTGGCAGCAAAGGCCTGATCATCCCCCAGACAGCAGAGAACCTCAAGAAAAAATAAGAAACTGGACTGAGTCCTCTGCACTAGTCAGAAATGGTCCAGCCAACATTCCCACTCCCAACACCAGTTTTGACCTAAACCGCCATAATGTTCAGTGCTACACCTTTTCAGGACAAACCAACAGAAACCCACCCTGAAGAGTGCAAAAGCAAAACCCCACGGTGCAGAACTCCTACCACAAGGGAGAATTTCAGTTATATTATCTTGTTTAAAACATTATTTCAACATAAGTACACAAGTTACAAATTACAGGTTCATCCTTCTCTAAACAACCAGCTAACCAACTTATCCCTTCCCTCAACCCCAACAAACCCAAACAAAATAACCCAGAATGTTCTTGCCTGCTTACCCAGGACATAGATCCACTTGCTTCTCTTCCAATGCCTTATAAAGAGTGGACACTGAGAGAAGAAATAGAACTGCTAAAATGACAAAATCAAAGATTCTCAAATATTCAATTCTCCGTGAAATGAACTAAAGATAATGCACGGCTTTCAGATTGTCCTACATTCCTCTGATAACAGGGTCTTTCAAGTCCATTTTAAGTGTAAAAAACAATAAAAGTCAAGAGTAATATATGGAGTTTTTAGGATGTACTGCACTGTATGCTGCAACTCCCGTGCACACGCCAAAAGCTGCCTGCCCAATATACTCAACGTACCCCATTTAACATGATATGCAGTCTACACTAATGTACCTGAATGTACCCAAGTAAACCAATATATACCCGTAGTACCCAAATGTACCCGATTAAAACCCCATGTACTCAGTGTGCTCATTATGCTCAAAATGCCCCCTCTCTCTTCCTGGATGGAAAGGGACTCACCTGACCCACTCTCCTGACTAGATCCTTTGATGTTACTGTTGACTTTGTCTTGGAACAAGCACCCCACTCCTCCAACAGATCTTCATGGAAAGGTCCCGGAGACCAGCACCATCTGTTCTCCACTCCTGGTGATAAAAGATCCTCCCTCTGAAGCAAAGGCCTGTTCAACCCTTCTGGCAGCAGAGAGCCTGAAAAGAAGAGAAATTTAGACCAAGTCCTCTGTACTTGTTCGAAACGGACAAGCCAGCATTTCTACTTCCATCATGGACACAGTGCAGCATCTGTCCAACACAGACCAACTGTAAAACACCCTGCAGAGAGCAAAAGAGAAAACCCCCAGTCCAGGGCTTGTGCCACAGGGGATGGGATCCATTGCAGTTCCTCCCCTGAGAGGAAATCAGTTCCTGTGCCAACACCAATCAAGAGAACCTGGCTGACATGCTGTCTCCTCAAAGACATAACCAGCAAGGAGTCTGCAGTGGAAGAGGCTGCTGGTGCGCCAAGTCACTGTTGTACTGCAGTGTATCCAAAGTGATTTATTTACATGTGTGCACCCATGAAATAAATCAGATACAAAACTAATTCAGTCTTTGAGCCAGAATGACAGCCAGTCAAGTGCACGTCAGTGTGGGAGTGCTTCACCCAAGCAGGGAACAAAACCCAGAAGATAGCCAAAATAAAAAAAACATTTAGCACATTAAAGCATGACCTTATCCATCTGAAGATGTCCAAGAGCTTAACACAGCCTTCTCCAAAAGCACCTTTTCATGATGGGAAAAGAGTGAAACCCACCTCTGGTCAAGGGACCATGTCAAAAGACACTACCTTTGTACCTGCTCCAAGACCCATGGGCATCCAGGAATTTCAAGAAGGACAGCTTGCAGCATCTCTTCACTTTCCACTCTTCAAAGTGGAAGACTTCAATTCTCACAAATGGACATCAACAGGTCACACAGCTGGTATCCTTTTAGCCAGCCAGTGAGCTTCCTCTGAACAGGATTCTCCGCGCCTGTCACTCCAGGCTTTCAGATGTGCTTTCAGCTGGCCAGGGACTGGGAAGCACCGATCATTGCACTAGTCTCATTTACAAACACAATCAACACCACTACTTACCAGCCTCATAAAAAGAGTTTGAGTTGTACCTCCCCTCTACTAACCTTCAAACTCACCTTTACCTTGGCCAGAAAGTTGCACTGATTGGGTTAAGAGCAATAAGCAGATCAGCATTAAAGATGCAGGCTATGGTCCAAGAACTTCAGGCAGTGAGATGATTGGATTATCGACCACCAGTATTCCCACCTCACGCAGAGGTTTGACAGTTGTGGCTGATGAGAACTTTGAGCAGGTGGATCACCTCGCCTTTCTCAGGACAGAACTAGCCTCCTTTACTCAGAGCTGGGCCACTGGCAGAATGGCATCATGGACTCCTGCAGTGGATAGACACTCCTTCAAACTGTCCATCACAGAGCAGCCAAGGTCAGTGATTCAGGCAATAGCTGAAAAATAGGCACAGCCTTCCGCTTCCTTATAGTTCCATTGACACAGCAGATTTCCAGGGAAGCTCCAGATCCTGTTGCAATATTCCATGATGACAGTTGTCACCAGCTTGCTGGAATTCACATGCAGTGCAAAACAAAAAGGATTAAAGTTTAGATTCAAATTCAGTGAATCCATCTCAAAACGTACAGATGGACTCAACTCCACCCCCAATCCTGACTGATCACTGATCCTAACCTTAAACACTGGCCTCTTACTGGCTCAAACAGACAAACAATAACCCAAGTCCTTGCCCTGCTCACCCAGGACATAGATGCTCTTGCTTCTCTTCTTGACAGCAGCTTGGAAGCTTCCTAAGGCAAGACATTAGAATTCTTCAACTTTGCTTCCCCCTCCCCACAAATACTCAGATCTTGAGGTCAATTTACAGAATTTAACTTTCTCCACATTCCTAAATCCAAGGAAATATGTTTCTTAATTTCATTTACAGTATTCCATGTGGACCTAGGGTACATACAAGCTCAACTAATGTACACCTAAAAACTACCAGTACTTCTACAAAAAAAAGTAGTAACAAGTTTACAGTACAGCAAATTGACCTTAGAATTTTGTAAAGTTGTATATCCCATCAATAAGTGGTGGACATTCACTTAAAAAAAAAAAAAGTCAACACACCTAAGGCTGCAGTAAGTTTACAGTCAGTTTTACATAAAGAACATTTCAAGTCCCCCCCCCCCCCAAATTTGGGTTCCATAGCAGTACAAGACCAAAAACACCAACCATCTTTATTACTTAACAGCTGCAGCCTTGACTGGAACGCCATGAGGGGAAAGGTTTTAGAGCTTCAACATTTTAAACAATTGAAATACAAAAGCACAAATCGCACTAAACCCTATTGCTGGCCACTGTATATAGATTTAAGCCTTCCAGCCACATCATGTTTTCTACCATCAGAGAGATTACAGCTTGTACATATACAAACTTTTGGTAAAACTAAGCTTCACATTCACTACTCCGCTCCTTCAAATGGGTTCTAAAAATTGAACCAAATAGAAATGGTTTACTACCATAGTATCCTATACGTCACAAGTCAATACACAGGAGCCAAGGGCAAACTATGCAGTACTAAACAAAGCACAATTACACATCCAAAACAAGGGAGTCCTCCAGAAAAAGCACATTTTCATACTGCTCTCTCCCTTCTCACAAAGCACAGTACACAGCCAATTCCAGTCAGCATTGCTTTTAGTGCAGGAAATTAGAAAAATACTGTCTCACTGGGTTAAATCAGGAAGTCTGCCTTACACTAGACAGGAGCATAGTTTCCCCCGTTTTACAATTTACTTAATTCACTTCTAAATTTCAGTCAATGTAAGATTTAGTTACATGTGTGCACCCATGAAATAAATCTTACATACTGCTGATTCTTTTCCAGTGGTACCATAATACAATTTAGCCAATTTTTTCCCAGTGCTTGCACAACACTTCCAATATTTGGCACTCATTTCCTGATTAACCTGTGCTTCTGCTAGGGGAATACTGCCATTAAGGCTAGAAAACCTACAAAGAACTCCAGCAGCTGCAGGCTAAACAAAGGCTTTAAACTCAGGGTCCCCTCCTACCTAGAACAGTCAGCTTTGGCTCAACCAGGTGCTCCTGGAAACAGTCATCACAAAGCTGCTGTAAAGACCATCAGTCAGAACAGGAAGCTGTTCCTACCTTTAAAAGATGCTTAAGTGATGTCAAGCCCAAAGCTGCCCCACACATGATCTCCCGTGGTCCCTTTTCCTGGTTGGTAGAGAACTCACTCAGCAACTGACTGGGTGCCCTGGCTGTTGTATTGGTTTAGAAACACTTAACTCCTCAAGCAGATCTTCACAGAAGAGAAAGCACCCAGTCTACAGTGTGCCACATCTGCATGTTATTCCTGGCAAATAAAGGTCATCCCTCTGGGAGCAAAGGCCTGGTCAACCCTTCCAACAGCAGAGAACCTGAAGTGGAGAAAGATTTAGATTTGAGCCTCTGCACTTAGAAACAGTAAAAAATTATTTACTTCCAGCTCCAGTTTTGTACTAAACTGCACAAATGTTCACAGTGCAGCACCTATCCAGGACAAACCAACGGGAAAAAATCCTGCAGAGAGCAAAGAGAAACCCCCCCACTCCATGCTTGTTGCCACAGGGGAGGGATCCAGTGCAGTTCCTCCTGTGAGAAGCAGTTTCTGTGCCAACACCCATCAAGAGAACCTGGCTGTCATGCTGTCTCCACAGAGCCTTAACCAGCAAGGAGTCTGCAGTGTGCCAATTCACTGTTGTACTGCAGTGTATCCAAAGTGATTTACTTACATGTGTGCACCCATGAAATAAATCAGATACAAAGCAGTAATTCACTTTTTGAGAGCCAGAATGACAGCCAGTCAAGTGCATGTCAGTGTAGAAGTGCAGCACCCAGAAGAAAGTCAGGAGAAAAAAAAAAAACAAAAAGGACTACACCTCATATTTAACACTCAAACATGATAGAAAATCACCAAAAGCTTCCAAAATCTAACACTGGGCCTATTCTAATGGGTAAAAAAGCACTCAATACTCATGAACTGGTTATTAAAAGCCACGTATATGGAAAATTAACCTACTCCAAGTGAAAAACATGATACAGGAGTGAAATTCACCTCTTCTCCAGGTACAGTTTCCTTCTAGACACTACCTTTGCAACTGTTCCAAGAACCATGGGCATCCAGGAAATTCAAGGACTGCTTGCAGCACCTCTTCACTTTCAGCTGTTGAAACCACAAGACTTCAATACTTACAGGTGGGCATCAACAGGTCACACAGTGGGTATCCTTTTAGCCACCCAGTGAGCTTCCTCTGAACAATTCTCCAAGCCTGTCACTCCACACTGTGCTTTCAGATGGCCAGGGACTGGGAGCTCTGATCATTGCACTGTAGTTTACCTCACAACAATCAACACCACTGCTGACCAGCCTTATAAAAAGAAGCAGCTCTGTGCGCAGAAGCCCAAGGTTTCCACAAACTGTTCTGACAAGATCTTAACTGGCAACTCCACCAGCATCCTCTCTCCAGTGACTGTGCTCATTGTCACGATCTTCTTCTCAGAACAGCACCTGAAGGAGACAAGGGAAGCAAAACAGTGATGACCACCCCACTCCCACCGAGAGGGGACCAGCACAAGTGCTGTACAGGCTGATCCCAGCCTTCAAAGCCTCACACTAACCCTGACCTGTATCTCCCCTCTACTTACCTTCAGCTCACCTTGTTCACTGAGGGAAGCCCAAGAACACAAACAGCAGCACAGCTTTCTACAGTCCAGCAGGGACAGAAGCACCAGCATGTTGGACAGAGTAGGAGAGGGAGTAGGTTCTTCATTGTTATCCTAATGAAACTGCTCAGTCAGGATATAAATCCTCTTTCTTGTTGCTGGTTTGAGACCTAGAGAATAAAAAATCAGTATTTAGTAACAAGAGTTTCATACACTAAAATCAGAACCCAGCTGTCACAGCTGTGATCATCTGTTTCACAACTCTTCAGAATCCTACAAGTAGAGGAAGAGACTCATTTCTATAGATGTTAGAAAATTTAAAATTGTCTCAACCAAAAGCAAATAGGAATTTCACAATAATCTTAACTTCACCCTATGCTTTCACAAACTTAAATTTCTTAAAGTTATTTAAAAAAGAACTATGAAAACCCTTCCAAACGTCTCTTGATTAAAAAAAATACATAGCAGAACCACTCACCTTGCACAGTAACACCAAAAACTAACAACCACCAGCCCAACACCACAAAGCCTCAAGAGATCTTTCTCTTGCTATAGACAGAAACAAACAGAGCCCAGCTTCCCAGGCTGCCTTGATATAAGCCTCACGATGACCTCAGGGGAATAGCTAATTCACCAAGAGCCAATCCTAACATCTCCTCAAAGTGCAAACTCCAAATCCCCACCACTTCTAATACAACACACACCTGCTTCCTATGACCAAGCAAGTATTAGCCAGCTAACCTATTGATCTCTCCATCCCAAAGCCAAATTAATTTCCAAATTACTTACAAGAACACTCATTAAATAGCAATATGCTCCAATTATTCAATTAGTTGCAGTTTCTTAGTGATTTATCACTTCAACTTAACCCATAAATGGTGAAAAGTGACTTTGAAGTCAAACTTCAAATTATTCAAGATCTTTAAAGTGTCCTTTACATAACTCCAAATGTTCAAAGTGTATGTATCCATACTGTATATCACATATACAGATGCAGCCATTCAAAACGAGCGAAGTATGCTGTGGTAAAACGCGGTGGGCGTGTTGCATCACAACACGTCATAACGTGTCATATAACATCATACCACAGCTATGATAATAGTATCCAGAATCACTGCCAGGTGGAGCTAATAAAGCTTAACCTCTCATGTACAGTGTTTGAGCTGTCACCAGAAAACACCTGGTTTCGAATCCTGATCACTGCTAAGGGACAATCTTTATCTAATTAAGAATTTAAGTTGTATACTCTTTAGAATTTTAATTTTAAACTGTGTATTACAGCATGTTAATCATTAAACATTAAAAAGTTGGTATATTTTATAAAAGCAAGATTGCTGTTGGACAAAAGTACACAACGTTCCACCTTTGTCATAAAGATTTTAATTATGCATAAATATTTTATGTATCAAAGTCTTTAACTTCTTAATTTACATGGGTTCTGGCTTTAATGTACTTGTTGTAACATTATTAATGAGCACTCTCAGGTTCACATGGGTATGCACCCTCACCACTGCCACCTCAGGCTGGCCCCTCACCACTTGGGACTCAAACCCAGGCCTCTAGCATCACTCCACAGGGAACCACCCAGCTGAGCTAAAGGGAGATCTTCTCTCAACCCAGTGGCTTTGGACTCTACTATCCACAGGGTAGGGCAGTGACGTCACCGTGCTGGTAAGCCAGCTCGCACAACCTGTAATGTCAGCCGTATGCAGTACATTAAGCTTATATTCTGTACTTCATAAAAAAGTTCTAACATTTGATCATTTTCCAAGAATATGTACAGTACAGTAGTAAGAACACCATTTGCTGTTAATGTAAAAAGATAAATGTTGTAGTGAGTTAAATTCACTGGATAGCTATATTAATATGGATTCGTGTAACTAAGCAGCTAAAGTACCACAAGTGAATGTTTTGAAAACATTTTGACGTGTTTCTTTTTTAAAAAAATCTTCTATTATTCTTGTGTACGCATTACTGAAGCTAAAAGTTTAGCCTTTGTCACTAATTTAACCACTAAATAAAGACATAAATAAAGAAATCCCTACATTACAAACTGTATATGGCTAGTATTGGTATTTTAAAGAAAAAATACACAACAGTATTCCACTTTCTCCCTAAACATTTTAAGCATCAAAGTCTTACATGTGGTTATTTAAAAACCTTTTTATGTGATCCTTCTGACCATATTAAGTTTATATACTTTGTGAAAAGTGATAATGTTTTAACCTTTTCTGTGAATTTGCTCGTTATCAGCATAAAATAAAGCATACTTTTAGAATTTGATTAACAAGGAATATAATATGGAATCATGTACCTAAAGAAAAGTATCTAAAGAGCATGCTTGCCAGCGTGGTGACATCACCGCCTTTCCCTCTGAATAGCTAGCAGGGACCTCAGCCTCTAATAATAGGCAGTGAAAACATTTGTCTACCTGTCCATGGGGGGAAGGGGGACTGTCTTTCATTTGAAGGTACGCCTATTGTACTCTGAGAATGTAGGAGGGAGGAAAAGTGCCCTCGGTCTTTTCACTGACAAAGTTGTGTTAACAAAAAGTACAGTATGCTTAAGAGCTGTTAAACCGGTTCTATTTAATGTTCTATTTATTTTTTCGGCACAGCCACCCGGCCCGAACCACACAGACACCAGCTAGCCTTACAATCTAATCTTTCCACCTTTGATCCCATGAGGAAGTACAATACGCTCCTGCTTTGTTTAACAATGGTATGAAAAATAAATCTAAATGGTGAGAAAGCTATGCTTAAAGTTAATTAAGGGACTTAGAAGACAAAGATAACGATTTACATTACATTGTCAGATTGTGAATCAATAAAGGCATTTAATTAAACACGTTTGCAATTTTAATCAAAATGGGTGTAGTGGGGTTAGACCATTAGATATGCAATACACTTTCTCATGATCATCTAAGAATCTTTGTGTAAGCTGTAAGTTTTTTTTAACTTTTATACATTTAAAACACTTTAATTTTGTAAACACAACACACATTCTGTACAGCTACAGAACAATCACATTCTTCTGCCTTCCCGTGGTGTTAAACGAATTAGCAGGTGATTGAGATAACAATGCATCGCCCACTGAGTGGAATGTTCTTTTTTACAAGTGTAAAAAGAGGTGATACGTGTCTCATCTATAACTCTTCAGTTCACAGAGAAATTCTGCCAGACCCTCAAAACATTGTCCAATAAAACTCTTCTTGTGCCAAATTTTTAGTTTAGCAGTTTAGTTTTTAGTTTTGCACGATAAGCACATTGTTTAATAGGGATGACATTATCCACTTCTATTATCACTGTAGCCATTACTTCATGGTGGGTGGCTGCGTCAGCCTGCGTAGTCTGTAAAGGAACAAGTAATAGGTTTATTCCATGCTGAAAAGAGTAGAGAGAAAATGCAACATTTCGGCCGTGAAGCCTTCTTCAGGTGTGAGGGTCTTCAGTTCAAAATGAAACGCTTGGAATTTGTCGGGCGCTCTGAACGAGTTAAACTTTGGTGCTGGAAAAATGTATTTTCCAGAAGCTATACTGACTCTCTCTGATGCAGTGCATTCACTGGTCAGGTGACTGAATGCTTGCCAGCGCAGTGGCATCACTGCCTTTCATATGGATAGGTGGGACCTGGTCTGTTAGCATTGAGGACAGGTCTCACTGTAGCTCAACTGGCTGCTTCCCTATTAAGTGATGCTGGGGGCCTGAGTTCAATTCCTCAGTTGATAGGGCATGAGCCTGAAAACACTACATTATTAATACTATCTTCTGTGTTGCATTAACTAACTCTTCAGTTTATTCTGCCAGACAGTATATGAATATAATTATATCGTTATTTATTTCTTTAGATAGTCCTTATATTATAAACACCTTTAGGTTCTGCAAATATTTTTTTTAGTTTTTAAAAAAGAAATAAAAAATTAGATATAATGCTGTGTTCCTACTTAACTTAGACATTATATGATTTTAAAAGCTATAAAAACAGGTTTCGATAGTTAATAACCACTTTTAATGGGTGAAAAATGGGTGATCTTTCTTCCTCGTGATCAGCTTAGAATCTTTGTGTACGCTTTAAGTTTTTTTCTTCTTAATTAAACGTTAAAAATGCATGTAGAACAGATCAGCAGCTCTTTTTATCTCAATTGATTTTTTTCCCTGTGTTTATCATATTGGCTATCATATTGTCCTCTTTGCTAGCTAATGGTACTTGTGACTGTGTTTCTGCATTGTGTAGCAACGAGGGACTATATTCTCAGGTGAAGGAACGTAAACATCTTAATTTTCGTGTTTAATAATTTTTTTAAATTAAACTTCATTCTATACAGCACTCGCATATTTGGGGACCGTTTTATAAAAGCAATAAGACACTCGAGGCCTGTGCTATATCGTGGATATAGTCACAGTAAAAGGTTGCTGGCCCTCCGCATTACATCAGGCCTGACAACACCTTTTAACTGTGACTATATCCACGATATAGCACGGCCACTAGTGCCTTATTGCTTAAAAAATTAAATTCTGAAAAGTATGATTTTCTGTTACTGTGATAACGAGCGCAAGTATTCATGGAAAATGGTAATCACTTAACTTTGAGTGTTTTGTGATATTTAGAAAGACCAACAAATTCAATATAGTGTCGATAATATTTATTATCAGTAATAACGACAATAGTAGCAGCTTCAAATTATTCGTTATTAATAAATGACTTAGCTTCGAACAGTGGTGATATTTAACAGTATAAAAAATGTCAATATACAGTAGTGTCCATAACATTTGCTATTTTAGTTTTTCAAAGAAATGTTTATTTGTTAAGTGAAAGCTCATGACAATAGCTGGGTTAGAACACTGGACCTGAGGCTTATAAATCAGTCACTCAAGCCATCATGCCACAGACACAGTCACACAGAAAACACTGAAACTGAAGTACACATATCCATAGAAAGTCTTATACTACTGTTTGAGATACAGTATATGAATCTAATTATATCATTATTAATTTCTTTAGATACGTGATTCCATATTATATTCCCTATTAATCAAATTCTAAAAGTATGCTTTTGTTTACTCCGATAACGAGCGTATTAACAGTAAAGGTTAAAACATTATCACTTTTCACAAAGTATATAAACTTAATATGGTCAGAAGGAGGAGGTAAAAATGTTTCCAAAATAACCACATGTAAGACTTTTATGCTTAAAATGTTTAGGAAGAAAGTGGAATACTGGTGTGTATTTTTTCTTTAAACGACCAATACCAGCCATATACAGATTACATAATATGTTTATGTTCCTAAATTAATATCATTTATGATGATCAGACACGTTATGCTCCTCTTCTGTTTATGCTCAGCTACTAAAATTTCCCTTTAGTTGTAAAATTCTATATGAATATTCAATACTTGCACAGTAAAGAGATTAAATGATTAAATCTTTTCACTAACGACCAATGCACCACGAGTGCCCCTGTCAGTCATTTTGGCCAGCCAATCGTGCACCTCGGTACAACGCAGTGGCTTGTGGGTAGTTGCATGAGGTACGGGTTTGTACCGCGCATTTTGAATGGCTGCATCTGTATAAAGTCAACACCATAAAAAAAACTTCACTGATTACATGTTGTGTAACCAAACATAGCAGCAACCTTGACAGTAGCTCTGTTTCATTTGGTCAAAATAATAACAAATCACATGAAAAAAATAAATTACGCTCCTTAAAAAAATAAAAAGTTAATGTTACGTACTCTGGGGGAAAAAGGTATGGAAAAGATCCTGTGTGGAGTGTGGGAGAGAAAACTGAATTCCTAGGCGAATGTAATCCGTAGAGAGGCTAGATCGAGGTCGGAGATAAGAAGCGGTAGGTCAGAAACCCAGGGGGTCACAAGAACAAACGATAAGTCAGATAAAATCGCTAACTAGATATGCAGCTCAGGCTGAAGAAACCTTAATAGTGGTAGAGTAAAACCCGAAGCGGAAAAGACTCTCATGGGATCAGGAATGGTAGAGAAAAACCCAGAGCAGATCACACTTCGATGGGATCCGGACTGTTAGAATAAAACCTGGAGAGTATCAGACTTCCATATGATCCGGAATAGTAGAGTAAAACCCGGCTCATATCAATCTTCCATAGGATCCTGACTGGTAGAGTAAAACCAGGAGCGGATCAGATTTTGAAGGGATCCGAACTGGTAAAGTGAAACCTGGAGCGGATCAGGCTTCCATGGGATCCAGTGTATTAGAGTAAAACCCAGAGTGCATCAGACTTTAATGGGATCCAGACTGGAAGAGTAAATCCCAGACCAAATCACATTTCCAAGCAATCCGGACTGGTAGAGTAAAACCCAAGGTGGATCAGACTTCAATGGGATCTGGGCCGGTAGAGTGAAATCTGGACTGGATATGAATTCCATGGGATTCAGAGTGTTAGTTCAAGTTTATTGTCATTATACTCATATACAGGTATATGGTATAACAAAATGCTATTTAGCTAGCTCTCGGACATAAGTAGTACAAAGAAAAAAACAACAACAACAACAATCCAATTGTATAACAAAAGAAAGACAGAGACAACAGGCAGTGTGTGAAAACAACAAACAGGCAATATGCAAAAAACAACAACAGGCAATGTGCAAAACAGCAAAAAGGTAACAGGTTATGTGCAAAAACATGCATCAACAGAATGAAATAAAGGGATAGAAATTACGGGGAGTGAGCTTTTGACATGTATGGTAGAAGTAGATTTTCAATGTGTGTTTGGGTTTTTGGTAAGAAAGAAAGCACTGTGAGGTTCAGATCATAGGTGAGAGGTGAGGTGAGAGTGAGAGCGGCTGGGAGTTTAATAGTTTGATAGTAAAAACTGTCTCTGAATCTGGGAGTCCGGGCCCAAATGCTCCGGTACCATTTTCCAGATGGTAGCAGATCATAAAGTCTGTTGCTGGGGTGTGTGGGGTCTTTGATGATGCTTAGAGCTTTCCTCAAGCACCGTCTGTCATAAATGTCCTGTATAGATGGGAAGGCAACCCCAGTGATGGACTGGGCAGTTTTCACCACCCGCTATAGGGCTTTGCGGTCAGCAGCACTGCAGTTGCCATACCACACTGTGATGCAGCCTGTCAGTGTGCTTTCTGTAGTGCATCTGTAAAAGTTAGTGAGGATCTGGGGACATATCCTAGTCTTCTTCAACTGTCTTAGGAAGTACAGGCGCTGTTGCGCTTTCTTGATCAGACAGGTGGTGTTGAGAGACCATGTGAGGTCCTCGGTGATATGGACGCCAAGGAATTTAAAGTTGCTGACTCTTTCCACTTCAGTCCCGTTGATGTGGATAGGGGCATGTCCAGTTTGCAGTTTCCTGAAATCAATGATCAGCTCTTTGGTTTTGCTGACGTTGAGGGTGAGGTTGTTGTCATCACACCACGTTGTAAGGAGATTGACCTCCTCCCTGTAGGCCCTCTCATCATTGTCTGTGATCAGACCTACAACTGTGGTGTCATCCGCAAACTTGATGATGGAGTTGGTGTTGTGTTTGGCCTTACAGTCATGGGTATAGAGGGAGTAGAGCAATGGACTAAGCACACACCCATGGGGGACCCCAGTGTTCAGAGTTAGTGTGCTGCAGGTGTGGTTTCCAAGCCTGACAGCCTGAGGTCTGCCTGTCAGAAAGTCCCGAATCCAGTTGCAGAGGGTGGTGTTGAGATCCAGTGCACTGAGTTTCTTGACTAGTTTGAGTTTCTCTGGGATGATAGTGTTAAAAGCTGAGCTGAAGTCAATGAACAGTAGTCTTGTGTAGGTGTTCTTTTTGTCCAGATGGGATAGGACAGTGTGCATGGCAATGGAGATTGTGTTGTCTGTGGATCTGTTGGACCGGTAGGCAAACTGGTACGGGTCCACTGTGTTTGGAATGGTGTCTTTAATGTGCTTCATGACCGAACTCTCAAAGCACTTCATGATGACAGGTGTTAGTGCCACTGGTCGGTAGTCATTAAGACATGTCACTGTGGTTTTCTTTGGTATTGGGATGATGGTGGTTGTCTTGAAGCAGGTGGGGACTACGGCTTGGGCCAGAGACATGTTGAAAATGTCTGTGAATACACCCGCCGTCGGGCCCTGCAGCCTTGCGTGTGTTTACTTTTAGCTGAGATCTCCTCACCTCATCTGCAGACAGTGAGAGCAGCTGGTCAGCTGCGGAGGGTGCAGTTCTGATGACTGGTTCTGTGTTGTTGGCTTCAAACCGAGCATAGAAGGTGTTGAGCTCGTTAGGCAGGGAGGCATCATGGGCAGGTGCACAGATGTTCTTCCTCTTGTAGTCTGTGAGGGCCTGTATACCTTGCTACATACGCCTTGGGTCATTAGTGGTGAAGTGTTCCTCTAATTCCTGTTTGAGCGTGTTTTTTGCATGTTTAATACCATTGTTAAGATTGATCCTGGCTGACCTTAGTTCTGATTTATTGCCCGATTTGAATGCTGCATCCCTTGCTTTGATTAGGGTGCGAACCTCACTGTTCATCCATGGTTTCTGGTTAGGAAAAGTTTTTATTTCTTTTGTGAGTGTGACATCGTCAGCACATTTCCTGATATAGCTAGGGACTGATGATACATATTCCTGTATGTTGGTGTATGATCCTTGTGTGGCTGCCTCTTTAAACACATTCCAGTCAGTACATTCAAAACAGTCCTGCAGGACCGATTCAGCTCCTTCAGGCCACACTTTCATTGTTCTGACCACTGGTTTCACTCGCCTGTGCAGCTGTCTGTATGCCGGGAGTGAGTGATGTGGTCTGAGTTTCCACAGTGGGGGATGGGTACTGCCTTGTAAGCGTTCTGAATCTTGGTGTAAACATGGTCCAGAGTGTTTTCTCCTCTTGTTGGGAAGGAGACATGCTGATGGTATTTTGGGAGAACGGATTTGAGATTTGTTTGATTAAAGTCACCCACAATGATAAAGGTTGCGTAGGGATGTGCAGATTCCAATTTGTTTATTGCAGTGTGCAGTACCTCTAGCGCTTCTCTACCATTAGCATCAGTGGGGATGTAGACGGCGGTGATAATAACAGTTATCCAGATTGGTAGAGTAAAACATAGAGCGGATCTTACTTCCATGGGATCCAGACCGGTAGAGTCAATCCTGGAGCGGATCAGACAACCAAGGGATCCGGACTCGTTGACTAAATACTAGTATCCAGATAGACTAGTATCCAAACTGGTAGATCTAAACCCAGAGCAGATCACACTTCTATGGGATCAGGAATGGTAGAGTAAAACCAGAACCAGATCAGACTTCTAAGCAATCCGGGCTGGTAGTGTAAAACCCAGAGTGAATCAGACTTTCATGGGATCCGGACCAGTAGAGGAAATCCCG
This sequence comes from Lepisosteus platostomus, assembly GCF_059453375.1. Lineage (NCBI taxonomy): Eukaryota > Metazoa > Chordata > Actinopteri > Semionotiformes > Lepisosteidae > Lepisosteus > Lepisosteus platostomus. Next base: position 45,343,491 of record NC_142623.1, on the reverse strand, counting down.
GAGCGGATCAGAAATTCAAGGGATCAGGACTGGTAGAGGAAAACCTGGAGCAGATCAGTCTTCAAAGGGATCCGGAATGGTAGAGTAAAACACGGAGCGGATTTTACTTCCATGGGATCCGGATGGGTAGAGTAAATCCTGGAGCGGATCAGAAATCCAAGGGATCTGGACTCGTAGGCTAAAGTCTAGTATCCGATTGGACTAGTATCCAAACTGGTAGATCGAAACCCGGAGCGGATCATACTTCAACGGGATCCGGAATGGTAGAGTAAAACCCGAACCGGATCAGACTTCCAAGCAATCCGGACTGGTGAAGTAAATCCTGAACCGGATCAGACATATATAAAGTCAACACAATAAAAAAAAGCACTTCACTGATTACATGTTGTACAACCAAACATAACAGCAACCTTGACAGTAGCTCTGTTTTATTTGGTCAAAATAATCACAGATCACAAGAAAAAAATTAATGACACTCCTGAAAAAAATAAAAAGTTAATGTTATGTACTCCGAGGGGAAAAGGTAGGGACCAGTAGAGTAAAACCTGGAGCAGATCATAACTCCATGGGATCCGGACTGCTAGAGCAAAACCCAGAGCGGATCAGAATTCCAAAAGATCTGGACTTGTAGAGTAAAATGTGGACTGGACCAGATTCCCATGGGATCCAGACTGGTAGAGTAAAACTCGGCTCAGATCAGTCTTCCATGGGATCCGGTCTGCAAGAGTAAAACCCAAAGCAGATCAGACTTCCATTGGATCCAGACTGCTAGAGTAAAACCAGGAGTGGATCAGACTTCCATGGGTCCGGATTGGTAGAGAAAAACCCAGAGTGGATCAAACTTCCAAGGGATCCAAGCTGGAAGAGTAAAACCTGGAGCAGATCCAACTTCCATGGGTTAAGGTCTGGTAGAGTAAAACCTGGAGAGGATCCGACTCCCATGGGATCCCGAAGGGTAGAGTAAATATCGGAGTGGTTCAATCTTCCATGGGATCTAGACTGATAAAATAAAACCCAGAGGGAATCAGACTTCCACTTACTCTGGACTAGTAGAGTAAATCCTGGAACGGATCAGACTTCCATGGGATTCGAACTCCTAGCTAGATTAAATCCGGAGCAGATCCGACCCGCATGGGATCTGGAATGGTAGAGTAAATCCCGGGCCAGATCAGTTTTCCATGGGATCCAAACTGGTAGAGTACAGCCCAGAAGGGAACCAACTTCCATGGGATCCGGACTGGAAGAGTAAAACCCTGACGGGATCAGACTTCCCTGGGATCCGGACTGGAAGAATAAAACCCGGAGTGGAACAGACTTCTAAGGGATCCAGACTGCTAGGTTAAAACTTAAAGCAAAACCCGAGAAGATCCGACTCCCATGGAATCGAGAATTGTAAAGTAAATCCCTAGACAGACCAGACTTCCATGTGAATCAGACTGCTAGAGTAAAACAAGAAGCAGATCAGACTTCCATAGGTCCGGATTGGAAGAGTAAAACACAGAGCAGACCAGACTTCTAACAGATCCGGCATTTACACACTACTTAGAACATTTATATTTTCAGGGATGGATTTTTGGCCAAAGTCAAGTTGAAGAAAAGTGGTTTCGTAATCCTAGCTGAAATTTTTTTTTCAGAAACTCCGGGGTGCCTGGTTGTCGTGATACGCCGCGCGGCAGTTGTATTCCAAAACGGAATCAGTCGGATCATAAAAGTACCCAGCATGATTGAAACTCATTCAAATGCAAGTGCTTCTATTCGTGGACTTGACTGTTTCCCACTCATTCCTTTTGGTTTGGGGAAAATGTCAAAATCCTGTGCCCAGAAAACTTCAGATAGAGTTCGCGGAAATGCTCAGTGGACACCCCAGGTAGGGTAAGGATCAGGATTTCCACACTACTCAGAGAATTTTTATTTTCTGGGATGGATTTTTAGCCCAATTCAAGTTGAAGAAAAGTGGTTTCTTGAAAATCGCTGAAAATTTTTTTTCAGAAACTCCGGGGTGCCTGGATGTCGTGGTGCACCACGCAAAAGTTGTATTCCAAAACTGAGTCATTCAGATCACAAGAGTACCCAAGCATGCTTGAAACTCATTCAGATGCAAGTGCTTCTATCTGTTGTCTTCATTGTTTCCCCACTCATTCCTTTTGGTTTGGGTAACATGTGAAAATCCCATGCCAAGAAAACTTCAACTAGAGTTCGCGGAAATACTCAGTGGACACCCCAGGTAGGGTAAGGATCAGGATTTCCACACTACTCAGAGAATTTTTATTTTCAGGGATGGATTTTTAGCCCAATTCCAGTTGAAGAAAAGTGGTTTCGTGAAAATCGCTGAAAATTTTTTTTCAGAAACTCCGGGGTGCCTGGATGTAGCGGTGCACCACGCGAGAGTTGTATTCCAAAACTGAGTCACTCAGATCACACGAGTACCCAAGCATGCTTGAAACTCTTTCAAATGCAAGTGCTTCTATCCGTTGTCTTGATTATTTTCCACTCATTCCTTTTGGTTTGGGTAACATGTCAAAATCCCATGCCCAGAAAACTTCACCTAGAGTTCGCGGAAATGCTCAGTGGACACCCCAGGTAGGGTAAGGATCAGCATTTACATAGAACTCAGAGAATTTTTATTTTCAGGGATGGACTTTTAGCCCAATTCAAGTTGAAGAAAAGTGGTTTCGTGAAAATCGCTGAAAATTTTTTTTCAGAAACTCCGGGGTGCCTGGATGTAGCGGTGCACCACGCGACAGTTGTATTCCAAAACTGAGTCACTCAGATCACAAGAGTACCCAAGCATGCTTGAAACTCACTCAATTGCAAGTGCTTCTATACGTTGTCTTGATTATTTTCCACTCATTCCTTTTGGTTTGGGTAACATGTCAAAATCCCATGCCAAGAAAACTTCAACTAGGGTTCGCGGAAATGATCAGTGGACACCCCAGGTAGGGTAAGGATCAGCATTTCCACACTACTCAGAGAATTTTTATTTTCAGGGATGGACTTTTAGCCCAATTCAAGTTGAAGGAAAGTGGTTTCGTGAAAATCGCTGAAAATTTTTTTTCAGAAACTCCGGGGTGCCTGGATGTTGCGGTGCACCACGTGACAGTTGTATTCCAAAACTGAGTCACTCAGATCACAAGAGTACCCTAGCATGCTTGAAACTCATTCAATTGCAAGTGCTTCTATCTGTTGTCTTGATAGTTTCCCCACTCATTCCTTTTGGTTTGGGTAACATGTCAAAATCCCATGCCAAGAATACTTCAACTAGAGTTCGCGGAAATGCTCAGTGGACTCCCCAGGTAGGGTAAGGATCAGCATTTCCACACTACTCAGATAATTTTTATTTTCAGGGATGGACTTTTAGCCCAATTCAAGTTGAAGGAAAGTGGTTTCGTGAAAATCGCTGAAAATTTTTTTTCAGAAACTCCGGGGTGCCTGGATGTGGCGGTGCACCACGCGAGAGTTGTATTCCAAAACTGAGTCACTCAGATCACAAGAGTACCCAAGCATGCTTGAAACTCATTCAATTGCAAGTGCTTCTATCTGTTGTCTTGATAGTTTCCCCACTCATTCCTTTTGGTTTGGGTAACATGTCAAAATCCCATGCCCAGAGAACTTCAACTAGAGTTTGCAGAAATGCTCATTGGAAACCCCAGGTAGGGTAAGGATCAGCATTTCCACACTACTCAGAGAATTTTTATTTTCAGGAATTGACTTTTAGCCCAATTCAAGTTGAAGGAAAGTGGTTTCGTGAAAATAGCTGAAAATTTTTTTTCAGAAACTCCGGGGTGCCTGGATGTAGCGGTGCACCACGCGACAGTTGTATTCCAAAACTGAGTCACTCAGATCACACGAGTACCCAAGCATGCTTGAAACTCATTCAAATGCAAGTGCTTCTATCCGTTGTCTTGATTGTTTTCCACTCATTCCTTTTGGTTTGGGTAACGTCAAAATCCCATGCCCAGAGATCTTCAACTAGAGTTCGCGGTAATGCTCATTGGACACCCCAGGTAGGGTAAGGATCAGCATTTACATAGAACTCAGAGAATTTTTATTTTCAGGGATGGACTTTTAGCCCAATTCAAGTTGAAGAAAAGTGGTTTCGTGAAAATCGATGAAAATGTTTTTTCTGAATCTCCGGGGTGCCTGGATGTGGCGGTGCACCACGTGAGTGTTGTATTCCAAAACTGAGTCACTCATATCACACAAGTACCCAAGCATGCTTGAAACTCATTCAATTGCAAGTGCTTCTATCTGTTTCCTTGATTGTTTCCCACTCATTCCTTTTGGTTTGGGTAACATGACAAAATCCTATGCCCAGAGAACTTCAACTAGAGTTTGCAGAAATGCTCATTGGAAACCCCATGTAGGGTAAGGATCAGCATTTACATAGAACTCAGAGATTTTTTATTTTCAGGGATGGATTTTTAGCACAATTCAAGTTGAAGGAAAGTGGTTTCGTGAAAATCGCTGAAATTTTTTTTTCAGAAACTCCGGGGTGCCTAGATGTGGCGGTGCACAACGCGAGAGTTGTATTCCAAAACTGAGTCACTCAGATCACACGAGTACCAAAGCATGCTTGAAACTCATTCAATTGCAAGAGCTTCTATCTGTTGTCTTGATTGTTTCCCCACTCATTCCTTTTGGTTTCGGTAACATGTCAAAATCCCATGCCCAGAGAATTTCAACTAGAGTTTGCAGAAATGCTCATTGGAAACCCCAGGTAGTGTAAGGATCAGCATTTCCACACTACTCAGAGAATTTTTATTTTCAGGAATTGACTTTTAGCCCAATTCAAGTTGAAGGAAAGTGGTTTCGTGAAAATAGCTGAAAATTTTTTTTCAGAAACTCCGGGGTGCCTGGATGTAGCGGTGCACCACGCGACAGTTGTATTCCAAAACTGAGTATCTCAGATCACACGAGTACCCAAGCATGCTTGAAACTCATTCAAATGCAAGTGCTTCTATCCGTTGTCTTGATTGTTTTCCACTCATTCCTTTTGGTTTGGGTAACATGTCAAAATCCCATGCCCAGAGATCTTCAACTAGAGTTCGCGATAATGCTCATTGGACACCCCAGGTAGGGTAAGGATCAGCATTTACATAGAACTCAGAGAATTTTTATTTTCAGGGATGGACTTTTAGCCCAATTCAAGTTGAAGAAAAGTGGTTTCGTGAAAATCGCTGAAAATGTTTTTTCTGAAACTCCGGGGTGCCTGGATGTGGCGGTGCACCACGTGAGTGTTGTATTCCAAAACTGAGTCACTCAGATCACACAAGTACCCAAGCATGCTTGAAACTCATTCAAATGCAAGTGCTTCAATCCGTTGTCTTGATTGTTTCCCACTCATTCCTTTTGGTTTGGGAAACATGACAAAATCCTATGCCCAGAGAACTTTAGATAGAGTTTGCTGAAATGCTCAGTGGACTCCCCAGGTATGGTAAGGATCAGCATTTCCACACTACTCAGAGAATTTTTATTTTCAGGGATGGACTTTTAGCCCAATTCAAGTTGAAGAAAAGTGGTTTAGTGAAAATCGCTGAATTTTTTTTTTCAGAAACTCCGGGGTGCCTGGATGTCGCGGTGCACCACGTGACAGTTGTATTCCAAAACTGAGTCACTAAGATCACAAGAGTATCCTAGCATGCTTGAAACTCATTCAATTGCAAATACTTCTATCTGTTGTCTTGATAGTTTCCCCACTCATTCCTTTTGGTTTGGGTAACATGTCAAAATCCCATGCCAAGAAAACTTCAACTAGAGTTCGCGGAAATGCTCAGTGGACTCCCCAGGTAGGGTAAGGATCAGCATTTCCATACTACTCAGAGAATTTTTATTTTCAGGGATGGACTTTTAGTCAAATTCAAGTTGAAGGAAAGTGGTTTCGTGAAAATCGCTGAAAATTTTTTTTCAGAAACTCCGGGGTGCCTGGATGTGGCGGTGCACCACGCGAGAGTTGTATTCCAAAACTGAGTCACTCAGATCACACAAGTACCCAAGCATGCTTGAAACTCATTCAAATGCAAGTGCTTCAATCCGTTGTCTTGATTGTTTCCCACTCATTCCTTTTGGTTTGGGTAACATGACAAAATCCTATGCCCAGAGAACTTTAGATAGAGTTTGCTGAAATGCTCAGTGGACTCCCCAGGTAGGGTAAGGATCAGCATTTCCACACTACTCAGATCATTTTTATTTTCAGGGATGGACTTTTATCCCAATTCAAGTTGAAGAAAAGTGGTTTTGTGAAAATCGCTGAAAAGTTTTTTTCAGAAACTCCGGGGTGCCTGGATGTAGCGGTGCACCACGCGACAGTTGTATTCCAAAACTGAGTCACTCAGATCACACGAGTACCCAAGTATGTTTGAAACTCATTCAATTGCAAGTGCTTCTATACGTTGTCTTGATTGTTTCCCACTCATTCCTGTTGGTTTGGGTAACATGTCAGAATCCCATGCCAAGACAACTTCAACTAGAGTTCGCGGAAATGATCAGTGGACACCCCAGGTAGGGTAAGGATCAGCATTTCCACACTAATCAGAGAATTTTTATTTTCAGGGATGGACTTTTAGCCCAATTCAAGTTGAAGTAAAGTGGTTTCGTAAAAATCGCTGAAAATTTTTTTTCTGAAACTCCGGGGTGCCTGGATGTCGCGGTGCACCACGTGACAGTTGTATTCCAAAACTGAGTCACTCTGATCACACGAGTACCCAAGCATGTTTGAAACTCATTCAAATGCAAGTGTTTCTATCCGTTGTCTTGATTGTTTCCCACTCATTCCTTTTGGTTTGGGTAACATGTCAAAATCCCATACCAAAAAAACTTCACTTAGAGTTCGCAGAAATGCTCAGTGGACACCCCAGGTAGGGTAAGGATCAGCATTTCCACACTACTCAGATCATTTTTATTTTCAGGGATGGACTTTTAGCCCAATTCAAGTTGAAGAAAAGTGGTTTTGTGAAAATCGCTGAAAAGTTTTTTTCAGAAACTCCGGGGTGCCTGGATGTAGCGGTGCACCACGCGACAGTTGTATTCCAAAACTGAGTCACTCAGATCACACGAGTACCCAAGTATGTTTGAAACTCATTCAATTGCAAGTGCTTCTATACGTTGTCTTGATTGTTTCCCACTCATTCCTGTTGGTTTGGGTAACATGTCAGAATCCCATGCCAAGACAACTTCAACTAGAGTTCGCGGAAATGATCAGTGGACACCCCAGGTAGGGTAAGGATCAGCATTTCCACACTAATCAGAGAATTTTTATTTTCAGGGATGGACTTTTAGCCCAATTCAAGTTGAAGAAAAGTGGTTTCGTAAAAATCGCTGAAAATTTTTTTTCTGAAACTCCGGGGTGCCTGGATGTCGCGATGCACCACGTGACAGTTGTATTCCAAAACTGAGTCACTCTGATCACACGAGTACCCAAGCATGTTTGAAACTCATTCAAATGCAAGTGCTTCTATCCGTTGTCTTGATTGTTTCCCACTCATTCCTTTTGGTTTGGGTAACATGTCAAAATCCCATACCAAAAAAACTTCACTTAGAGTTCGCAGAAATGCTCAGTGGACACCCCAGGTAGGGTAAGGATCAGCATTTCCACACTACTCAGATCATTTTTATTTTCAGGGATGGACTTTTAGCCCAATTCAAGTTGAAGAAAAGTGGTTTTGTGAAAATCGCTGAAAAGTTTTTTTCAGAAACTCCGGGGTGCCTGGATGTAGCGGTGCACCACGCGACAGTTGTATTCCAAAACTGAGTCACTCAGATCACACGAGTACCCAAGCATGCTTGAAACTCTTTCAAATGCAAGTGCTTCTATCCGTTGTCTTGATTGTTTTCCACTCATTCCTTTTGGTTTGGGTAACATGTCAAAATCCCATGCCCAGAGATCTTCAACTAGAGTTCGCGGTAATGCTCATTGGACACCCCAGGTAGGGTAAGGATCAGCATTTACATAGAACTCAGAGAATTTTTATTTTCAGGGATGGACTTTTAGCCCAATTCAAGTTGAAGAAAAGTGGTTTCGTGAAAATCGCTGAAAAGTTTTTTTCAGAAACTCCGGGGTGCCTGGATGTAGCGGTGCACCACGCGACAGTTGTATTCCAAAACTGAGTCACTCAGATCACACGAGTACCCAAGTATGTTTGAAACTCATTCAATTGGAAGTGCTTCTATACGTTGTCTTGATTGTTTCCCACTCATTCCTGTTGGTTTGGGTAACATGTCAGAATCCCATGCCAAGAAAACTTCAACTAGAGTTCGCGGAAATGCTCAGTGGACTCCCCAGGTAGGGTAAGGATCAGTAATTCCATACTACTCAGATAATTTTTATTTTCAGGGATGGACTTTTAGTCAAATTCAAGTTGAAGGAAAGTGGTTTCGTGAAAATCGCTAAAAAAATTTTTTCAGAAACTCCGGGGTGCCTGGATGTGGCGGTGCACCACGCGAGAGTTGTATTCCAAAACTGAGTCACTCAGATCACACAAGTACCCAAGCATGCTTGAAACTCATTCAAATGCAAGTGCTTCAATCTGTTGTCTTGATTGTTTCCCACTCATTCCTTTTGGTTTGGGAAACATGACAAAATCCTATGCCCAGAGAACTTTAGATAGAGTTTGCTGAAATGCTCAGTGGACTCCCCAGGTAGGGTAAGGATCAGCATTTCCACACTACGCAGAGAATTTTTATTTTCAGGGATGGACTTTTAGCCCAATTCAAGTTGAAGAAAAGTGGTTTAGTGAAAATCGCTGAAAATTTTTTTTCAGAAACTCCGGGGTGCCTGGATGTCGCGGTGCACCACGTGACAGTTGTATTCCAAAACTGAGTCACTCAGAACACAAGAGTACCCTAGCATGCTTGAAACTCATTCAATTGCAAGTGCTTCTATCTGTTGTCTTGATAGTTTCCCCACTCATTCCTTTTGGTTTGGGTAACATGTCAAAATCCCATGCCAAGAAAACTTCAACTAGAGTTCGCGGAAATGCTCAGTGGACTCCCCAGGTAGGGTAAGGATCAGTTTTTCCACACTACGCAGAGAATTTTTATTTTCAGGGATGGACTTTTAGTCAAATTCAAGTTGAAGGAAAGTGGTTTCGTGAAAATCGCTGAAAATTTTTTTTCAGAAACTCCGGGGTGCCTGGATGTGGCGGTGCACCACGCGAGAGTTGTATTCCAAAACTGAGTCACTCAGATCACACAAGTACCCAACCATGCTTGAAACTCATTCAATTGCAAGTGCTTCTATACGTTGTCTTGATTGTTTCCCACTCATTCCTTTTGGTTTGGGTAACATGTCAATATCCCATGCCCAGAAAATTTCACCTAGAGTTGGCAGAAATGATCAGTGGACACCCCAGGTAGGGTAAGGTTCAGCATTTCCACACTACTCAGAGAATTTTTATTTTCAGGGATGGACTTTTAGCCCAATTCAAGTTGAAGGAAAGTGGTTTCGTGAAAATCGCTGAAATTTGTTTTTCAGAAACTCCGGGGTGCCTGGATGTCGCGGTGCACAACGCGACAGTTGTATTCCAAAACTGAGTCACTCAGATCACACGAGTACCCTAGCATGCTTGAAACTCATTCTATTGCAAGTGCTTCTATACGTTGTTTTGATTGTTTCCCACTCATTCCTTATGGTTTGGGTAACATGTCAATATCCCATGCCCAGAAAATTTCACCTAGAGATCGCGGAAATGCTCATTGGACACCCCAGGTAGAGTAAGGATCAGCATTTCCACACTACTCAGAGAATTTTTATTTTCAGGGATGGATTTTTAGCCCAAATCAAGTTGAAGAAAATTGGTTTCGTGAAAATCGCAGAAATTTTTTTTTCAGAAACTCCGGGGTGCCTGGAGGTCGCGGTGCACCACGCGACAGTTGTATTCCAAAACTGAGTCACTCAGATCACACGAGTACCAAGGCATCCTTGAAACTCATTCAAATGCAAGTGCTTCTATCTGTTTCCTTGATTGTTTCCCACTCATTCCTTTTGGTTTGGGGAACATGTCAAAATCCCATGCCCAGAGAACTTCAACTAGAGTTCGCGGAAATGCTCAGTGGACACCCCAGGTAGGGTAAGGATCAGCATTTCCACACTACTCAGAGAATTTTTATTTTCAGGGATGGATTTTTAGCCCAAATCAAGTTGAAGAAAAGTGGTTTCGTGAAAATCGCAGAAATTTTTTTTCAGAAACTCCGGGGTGCCTGGAGGTCGCGGTGCACCACGCGACAGTTGTATTCCAAAACTGAGTCACTCAGATCACACGAGTACCAAGGCATCCTTGAAACTCATTCAAATGCAAGTGCTTCTATCTGTTTCCTTGATTGTTTCCCACTCATTCCTTTTGGTTTGGGGAACATGTCAAAATCCCATGCCCAGAGAACTTCAGATAGAGTTCGCGGAAAGGCTCAGTGGACAACCCAGGCAGGGTAAGGATCAGCATTTCCACACTACTCAGAGAATTTTTATTTTCAGGGATGGATTTTTAGCCCAAATCAAGTTGAAGAAAAGTGGTTTCGTGAAAATTGCTGAAATTTTTTTTTCAAAAACTCCGGGGTGCCTGGATGTCGCGGTGCACCACGCGACAGTTGAATTCCAAAACTGAGTCACTCAGATCACACGAGTACCCAAGCATGCTTGAAACTCATTCAAATGCAAGTGCTTCTATCTCTTGTCTTGATTGTTTCCCACTCATTCCTTTTGGTTTGGGGAACATGTCAAAATCCCATGCCCAGAGAACTTCAACTAGAGTTCGCGGAAATGCTCAGTGGACACCCCAGGTAGGGTAAGGATCAGCATTTCCACACTACTCAGAGAATTTTTATTTTCAGGGATGGATTTTTAGCCCAATTCAAGTTGAAGAAAAGTGGTTTCGTGAAAATCGCAGAAAATTTTTTTTCAGAAACTCCGGGGTGCCTGGAGGTCGCGGTGCACCACGCGACAGTTGTATTCCAAAACTGAGTCACTCAGATCACACGAATACCCAAGCATGCTTGAAACTCATTCAAATGCAAGTGCTTCTATCTGTTTCCTTGATTGTTTCGCACTCATTCCTTTTGGTTTGGGGAACATGTCAAAATCCCATGCCCAGAGAACTTCAACTAGAGTTCGCGGAAATGCTCAGTGGACACCCCAGGTAGGGTAAGGATCAGCATTTCCACACTACTCAGAGAATTTTTATTTTCAGGGATGGATTTTTAGCCCAAATCAAGTTGAAGAAAAGTGGTTTCGTGAAAATCGCAGAAAATTTTTTTTCAGAAACTCCGGGGTGCCTGGAGGTCGCGGTGCACCACGCGACAGTTGTATTCCAAAACTGAGTCATTCAGATCACACGAATACCCAAGCATGCTTGAAACTCATACAAATGCAAGTGCTTCTATCTGTTGTCTTGATTGTTTCCCACTCATTCCTTTTGGTTTGGGGAACATGTCAAAATCCCATGCCCAGAGAACTTCAACTAGAGTTCGCGGAAATGCTCAGTGGACACCCCAGGTAGGGTAAGGATCACCATTTCCACACTACTCAGAGAATTTTTATTTTCAGGGATGGATTTTTAGCCCAAATCAAGTTGAAGAAAAGTGGTTTCGTGAAAATCGCAGAAAATTTTTTTTCAGAAACTCCGGGGTGCCTGGAGGTCGCGGTGCACCATGCGACAGTTGTATTCCAAAACTGAGTCACTCAGATCACACGAGTACCAAGGCATCCTTGAAACTCATTCAAATGCAAGTGCTTCTATCTGTTTCCTTGATTGTTTCCCACTCATTCCTTTTGGTTTGGGGAACATGTCAAAATCCCATGCCCAGAGAACTTCAACTAGAGTTCGCGGAAATGCTCAGTGGACACCCCAGGCAGGGTAAGGATCAGCATTTCCACACTACTCAGAGAATTTTTATTTTCAGGGATGGATTTTTAGCCCAAATCAAGTTGAAGAAAAGTGGTTTCGTGAAAATCGCAGAAAATTATTTTTCAGAAACTCCGGGGTGCCTGGAGGTCGCGGTGCACCACGCGACAGTTGTATTCCAAAACTGAGTCACTCAGATCACACGAGTACCAAGGCATCCTTGAAACTCATTCAAATGCAAGTGCTTCTATCTGTTGTCTTGATTGTTTCCCACTCATTCCTTTTGGTTTGGGGAACATGTCAAAATCCCATGCCCAGAGAACTTCAACTAGAGTTCGCGGAAATGCTCAGTGGACACCCCAGGTAGGGTAAGGATCACCATTTCCACACTACTCAGAGAATTTTTATTTTCAGGGATGGATTTTTAGCCCAAATCAAGTTGAAGAAAAGTGGTTTCGTGAAAATCGCAGAAAATTTTTTTTCAGAAACTCCGGGGTGCCTGGAGGTCGCGGTGCACCACACGACAGTTGTATTCCAAAACTGAGTCACTCAGATCACACGAGTACCAAGGCATCCTTGAAACTCATTCAAATGCAAGTGCTTCTATCTGTTTCCTTGATTGTTTCCCACTCATTCCTTTTGGTTTGGGGAACATGTCAAAATCCCATGCCCAGAGAACTTCAACTAGAGTTCGCGGAAATGTTCAGTGGACACCCCAGGTAGGGTAAGGATCAGCATTTCCACACTACTCAGAGAATTTTTATTTTCAGGGATGGATTTTTAGCCCAATTCAAGTTGAAGAAAAGTGGTTTCGTGAAAATCGCAGAAAATTTTTTTTCAGAAACTCCGGGGTGCCTGGAGGTCGCGGTGCACCACGCGACAGTTGTATTCCAAAACTGAGTCACTCAGATCACACGAATACCCAAGCATGCTTGAAACTCATACAAATGCAAGTGCTTCTATCTGTTGTCTTGATTGTTTCCCACTCATTCCTTTTGGTTTGGGGAACATGTCAAAATCCCATGCCCAGAGAACTTCAACTAGAGTTCGCAGAAATGCTCAGTGGACACCCCAGGTAGGGTAAGGATCACCATTTCCACACTACTCAGAGAATTTTTATTTTCAGGGATGGATTTTTAGCCCAAATCAAGTTGAAGAAAAGTGGTTTCGTGAAAATCGTAGAAATTTTTTTTTCAGAAACTCCGGGGTGCCTGGAGGTCGCGGTGTACCACGCGACAGTTGTATTCCAAAACTGAGTCACTCAGATCACACGAGTACCAAGGCATCCTTGAAACTCATTCAAATGCAAGTGCTTCTATCTGTTTCCTTGATTGTTTCCCACTCATTCCTTTTGGTTTGGGGAACATGTCAAAATCCCATGCCCAGAGAACTTCAACTAGAGTTCGCGGAAATGCTCGTTGGACACCCCAGGTAGGGTAAGGATCAGCATTTCCACACTACTCAGAGAATTTTTATTTTCAGGGATGGATTTTTAGCCCAATTCAAGTTGAAGAAAAGTGGTTTCGTGAAAATCGCAGAAAATTATTTTTCAGAAACTCCGGGGTGCCTGGAGGTCGCGGTGCACCACGCGACAGTTGTATTCCAAAACTGAGTCACTCAGATCACACGAGTACCAAGGCATCCTTGAAACTCATTCAAATGCAAGTGCTTCTATCTGTTGTCTTGATTGTTTCCCACTCATTCCTTTTGGTTTGGGGAACATGTCAAAATCCCATGCCCAGAGAACTTGAACTAGAGTTCGCGGAAATGCTCAGTGGACACCCCAGGTAGGGTAAGGATCACCATTTCCACACTACTCAGAGAATTTTTATTTTCAGGGATGGATTTATAGCCCAAATCAAGTTGAAGAAAAGTGGTTTCGTGAAAATCGCAGAAATTTTTTTTTCAGAAACTCCGGGGTGCCTGGAGGTCGCGGTGCACCACGCGACAGTTGTATTCCAAAACTGAGTCACTCAGATCACACGAGTACCAAGGCATCCTTGAAACTCATTCAAATGCAAGTGCTTCTATCTGTTTCCTTGATTGTTTCCCACTCATTCCTTTTGGTTTGGGGAACATGTCAAAATCCCATGCCCAGAGAACTTCAGATAGAGTTCGCGGAAAGGCTCAGTGGACAACCCAGGCAGGGTAAGGATCAGCATTTCCACACTACTCAGAGAATTTTTATTTTCAGGGATGGATTTTTAGCCCAAATCAAGTTGAAGAAAAGTGGTTTCGTGAAAATCGCAGAAAATTTTTTTTCAGAAACTTTGGGGTGCCTGGAGGTCGCGGTGCACCACGCGACAGTTGTATTCCAAAACTGAGTCACTCAGATCACACGAGTACCAAGGCATCCTTGAAACTCATTCAAATGCAAGTGCTTCTATCTGTTTCCTTGATTGTTTCCCACTCATTCCTTTTGGTTTGGGGAACATGTCAAAATCCCATGCCCAGAGAACTTCAGATAGAGTTCGCGGAAAGGCTCAGTGGACACCCCAGGCAGGGTAAGGATCAGCATTTCCACACTACTCAGAGAATTTTTATTTTCAGGGATGGATTTTTAGCCAAATCAAGTTGAAGAAAAGTGGTTTCGTGAAAATCGCAGAAAATTTTTTTTCAGAAACTCCGGGGTGCCTGGAGGTCGCGGTGCACCACGCGACAGTTGTATTCCAAAACTGAGTCACTCAGATCACACGAGTACCAAGGCATCCTTGAAACTCATTCAAATGCAAGCGCTTCTATCTGTTTCCTTGATTGTTTCCCACTCATTCCTTTTGGTTTGGGGAACATGTCAAAATCCCATGCCCAGAGAACTTCAACTAGAGTTCGCGGAAATGCTCAGTGGACACCCCAGGTAGGGTAAGGATCAGCATTTCCACACTACTCAGAGAATTTTTATTTTCAGGGATGGATTTTTAGCCCAATTCAAGTTGAAGAAAAGTGGTTTCGTGAAAATCGCAGAAAATTTTTTTTCAGAAACTCCGGGGTGCCTGGAGGTCGCGGTGCACCACGCGACAGTTGTATTCCAAAACTGAGTCACTCAGATCACACGAATACCCAAGCATGCTTGAAACTCATACAAATGCAAGTGCTTCTATCTGTTGTCTTGATTGTTTCCCACTCATTCCTTTTGGTTTGGGGAACATGTCAAAATCCCATGCCCAGAGAACTTCAACTAGAGTTCGCGGAAATGCTCAGTGGACACCCCAGGTAGGGTAAGGATCAGCATTTCCACACTACTCAGAGAATTTTTATTTTCAGGGATGGATTTTTAGCCCAAATCAAGTTGAAGAAAAGTGGTTTCGTGAAAATTGCAGAAATTTTTTTTTCAGAAACTCCGGGGTGCCTGGAGGTCGCGGTGCACCACGCGACAGTTGTATTTCAAAACTGAGTCACTCAGATCACACGAGTACCAAGGCATCCTTGAAACTCATTCAAATGCAAGTGCTTCTATCTGTTTCCTTGATTGTTTCGCACTCATTCCTTTTGGTTTGGGGAACATGTCAAAATCCCATGCCCAGAGAACTTCAACTAGAGTTCGCGGAAATGCTCAGTGGACACCCCAGGTAGGGTAAGGATCAGCATTTCCACACTACTCAGAGAATTTTTATTTTCAGGGATGGATTTTTAGCCCAAATCAAGTTGAAGAAAAGTGGTTTCGTGAAAATCGCAGAAAATTTTTTTTCAGAAACTCCGGGGTGCCTGGAGGTCGCGGTGCACCACGCGACAGTTGTATTCCAAAACTGAGTCATTCAGATCACACGAATACCCAAGCATGCTTGAAACTCATACAAATGCAAGTGCTTCTATCTGTTGTCTTGATTGTTTCCCACTCATTCCTTTTGGTTTGGGGAACATGTCAAAATCCCATGCCCAGAGAACTTCAACTAGAGTTCGCGGAAATGCTCAGTGGACACCCCAGGTAGGGTAAGGATCACCATTTCCACACTACTCAGAGAATTTTTATTTTCAGGGATGGATTTTTAGCCCAAATCAAGTTGAAGAAAAGTGGTTTCGTGAAAATCGCAGAAAATTTTTTTTTAGAAACTCCGGGGTGCCTGGAGGTCGCGGTGCACCACGCGACAGTTGTATTCCAAAACTGAGTCACTCAGATCACACGAGTACCAAGGCATCCTTGAAACTCATTGAAATGCAAGTGCTTCTATCTGTTTCCTTGATTGTTTCCCACTCATTCCTTTTGGTTTGGGGAACATGTCAAAATCCCATGCCCAGAGAACTTCAACTAGAGTTCGCGGAAATGCTCAGTGGACACCCCAGGCAGGGTAAGGATCAGCATTTCCACACTACTCAGAGAATTTTTATTTTCAGGGATGGATTTTTAGCCCAAATCAAGTTGAAGAAAAGTGGTTTCGTGAAAATCGCAGAAAATTATTATTCAGAAACTCCGGGGTGCCTGGAGGTCGCGGTGCACCACGCGACAGTTGTATTCCAAAACTGAGTAACTCAGATCACCCGAATACCCAAGCATGCTTGAAACTCATTCAAATGCAAGTGCTTCTATCTGTTGTCTTGATTGTTTCCCACTCATTCCTTTTGGTTTGGGGAACATGTCAAAATCCCATGCCCAGAGAACTTCAACTAGAGTTCGCGGAAATGCTCAGTGGACACCCCAGGTAGGGTAAGGATCACCATTTCCACACTACTCAGAGAATTTTTATTTTCAGGGATGGATTTTTAGCCCAAATCAAGTTGAAGAAAAGTGGTTTCGTGAAAATCGCAGAAATTTTTTTTTCAGAAACTCCGGGGTGCCTGGAGGTCGCGGTGTACCACGCGACAGTTGTATTCCAAAACTGAGTCACTCAGATCACACGAGTACCAAGGCATCCTTGAAACTTATTCAAATGCAAGTGCTTCTATCTGTTTCCTTGATTGTTTCCCACTCATTCCTATTGGTTTGGGGAACATGTCAAAATCCCATGCCCAGAGAACTTCAACTAGAGTTCGCGGAAATGCTCGTTGGACACCCCAGGTAGGGTAAGGATCAGCATTTCCACACTACTCAGAGAATTTTTATTTTCAGGGATGGATTTTTAGCCCAATTCAAGTTGAAGAAAAGTGGTTTCGTGAAAATCGCAGAAAATTATTTTTCAGAAACTCCGGGGTGCCTGGAGGTCGCGGTGCACCACGCGACAGTTGTATTCCAAAACTGAGTCACTCAGATCACACGAGTACCAAGGCATCCTTGAAACTCATTCAAATGCAAGTGCTTCTATCTGTTGTCTTGATTGTTTCCCACTCATTCCTTTTGGTTTGGGGAACATGTCAAAATCCCATGCCCAGAGAACTTCAACTAGAGTTTGCGGAAATGCTCAGTGGACACCCCAGGTAGGGTAAGGATCACCATTTCCACACTACTCAGAGAATTTTTATTTTCAGGGATGGATTTATAGCCCAAATCAAGTTGAAGAAAAGTGGTTTCGTGAAAATCGTAGAAATTTTTTTTTCAGAAACTCCGGGGTGCCTGGAGGTCGCGGTGCACCACGCGACAGTTGTATTCCAAAACTGAGTCACTCAGATCACACGAGTACCAAGGCATCCTTGAAACTCATTCAAATGCAAGTGCTTCTATCTGTTGTCTTGATTGTTTCCCACTCATTCCTTTTGGTTTGGGGAACATGTCAAAATCCCATGCCCAGAGAACTTCAACTAGAGTTTGCGGAAATGCTCAGTGGACACCCCAGGCAGGGTAAGGATCAGCATTTCCACACTACTCAGAGAATTTTTATTTTCAGGGATGGATTTTTAGCCAAATCAAGTTGAAGAAAAGTGGTTTCGTGAAAATCGCAGAAAATTTTTTTTCAGAAACTCCGGGGTGCCTGGAGGTCGCGGTGCACCACGCGACAGTTGTATTCCAAAACTGAGTCACTCAGATCACACGAGTACCAAGGCATCCTTGAAACTCATTCAAATGCAAGCGCTTCTATCTGTTTCCTTGATTGTTTCCCACTCATTCCTTTTGGTTTGGGGAACATGTCAAAATCCCATGCCCAGAGAACTTCAACTAGAGTTCGCGGAAATGCTCAGTGGACACCCCAGGTAGGGTAAGGATCAGCATTTCCACACTACTCAGAGAATTTTTATTTTCAGGGATGGATTTTTAGCCCAATTCAAGTTGAAGAAAAGTGGTTTCGTGAAAATCGCAGAAAATTTTTTTTCAGAAACTCCGGGGTGCCTGGAGGTCGCGGTGCACCACGCGACAGTTGTATTCCAAAACTGAGTCACTCAGATCACACGAATACCCAAGCATGCTTGAAACTCATACAAATGCAAGTGCTTCTATCTGTTGTCTTGATTGTTTCCCTCTCATTCCTTTTGGTTTGGGGAACATGTCAAAATCCCATGCCCAGAGAACTTCAACTAGAGTTCGCGGAAATGCTCAGTGGACACCCCAGGTAGGGTAAGGATCAGCATTTCCACACTACTCAGAGAATTTTTATTTTCAGGGATGGATTTTTAGCCCAAATCAAGTTGAAGAAAAGTGGTTTCGTGAAAATCGCAGAACTTTTTTTTTCAGAAACTCCGGGGTGCCTGGAGGTCGCGGTGCACCACGCGACAGTTGTATTCCAAAACTGAGTCACTCAGATCACACGAGTACCAAGGCATCCTTGAAACTCATTCAAATGCAAGTGCTTCTATCTGTTGTCTTGATTGTTTCCCACTCATTCCTTTTGGTTTGGGGAACATGTCAAAATCCCATGCCCAGAGAACTTCAACTAGAGTTTGCGGAAATGCTCAGTGGACACCCCAGGTAGGGTAAGGATCACCATTTCCACACTACTCAGAGAATTTTTATTTTCAGGGATGGATTTATAGCCCAAATCAAGTTGAAGAAAAGTGGTTTCGTGAAAATCGCAGAAATTTTTTTTTCAGAAACTCCGGGGTGCCTGGAGGTCGCGGTGCACCACGCGACAGTTGTATTCCAAAACTGAGTCACTCAGATCACACGAGTACCAAGGCATCCTTGAAACTCATTCAAATGCAAGTGCTTCTATCTGTTGTCTTGATTGTTTCCCACTCATTCCTTTTGGTTTGGGGAACATGTCAAAATCCCATGCCCAGAGAACTTCAACTAGAGTTTGCGGAAATGCTCAGTGGACACCCCAGGCAGGGTAAGGATCAGCATTTCCACACTACTCAGAGAATTTTTATTTTCAGGGATGGATTTTTAGCCAAATCAAGTTGAAGAAAAGTGGTTTCGTGAAAATCGCAGAAAATTTTTTTTCAGAAACTCCGGGGTGCCTGGAGGTCGCGGTGCACCACGCGACAGTTGTATTCCAAAACTGAGTCACTCAGATCACACGAGTACCAAGGCATCCTTGAAACTCATTCAAATGCAAGCGCTTCTATCTGTTTCCTTGATTGTTTCCCACTCATTCCTTTTGGTTTGGGGAACATGTCAAAATCCCATGCCCAGAGAACTTCAACTAGAGTTCGCGGAAATGCTCAGTGGACACCCCAGGTAGGGTAAGGATCAGCATTTCCACACTACTCAGAGAATTTTTATTTTCAGGGATGGATTTTTAGCCCAATTCAAGTTGAAGAAAAGTGGTTTCGTGAAAATCGCAGAAAATTTTTTTTCAGAAACTCCGGGGTGCCTGGAGGTCGCGGTGCACCACGCGACAGTTGTATTCCAAAACTGAGTCACTCAGATCACACGAATACCCAAGCATGCTTGAAACTCATACAAATGCAAGTGCTTCTATCTGTTGTCTTGATTGTTTCCCTCTCATTCCTTTTGGTTTGGGGAACATGTCAAAATCCCATGCCCAGAGAACTTCAACTAGAGTTCGCGGAAATGCTCAGTGGACACCCCAGGTAGGGTAAGGATCAGCATTTCCACACTACTCAGAGAATTTTTATTTTCAGGGATGGATTTTTAGCCCAAATCAAGTTGAAGAAAAGTGGTTTCGTGAAAATCGCAGAAATTTTTTTTTCAGAAACTCCGGGGTGCCTGGAGGTCGCGGTGCACCACGCGACAGTTGTATTCCAAAACTGAGTCACTCAGCTCACACGAGTACCAAGGCATCCTTGAAACTCATTCAAATGCAAGTGCTTCTATCTGTTTCCTTGATTGTTTCCCACTCATTCCTTTTGGTTTGGGGAACATGACAAAATCCCATGCCCAGAGAACTTCAACTAGAGTTCGCGGAAATGCTCAGTGGACACCCCAGGTAGGGTAAGGATCAGCATTTCCACACTACTCAGAGAATTTTTATTTTCAGGGATGGATTTTTAGCCCAATTCAAGTTGAAGAAAAGTGGTTTCGTGAAAATCGCAGAAAATTTTTTTTCAGAAACTCCGGGGTGCCTGGAGGTCGCGGTGCACCACGCGACAGTTGTATTCCAAAACTGAGTCACTCAGATCACACGAATACCCAAGCATGCTTGAAACTCATACAAATGCAAGTGCTTCTATCTGTTGTCTTGATTGTTTCCCACTCATTCCTTTTGGTTTGGGGAACATGTCAAAATCCCATGCCCAGAGAACTTCAACTAGAGTTCGCGGAAATGCTCAATGGACACCCCAGGTAGGGTAAGGATCACCATTTCCACACTACTCAGAGAATTTTTATTTTCAGGGATGGATTTTTAGCCCAAATCAAGTTGAAGAAAAGTGGTTTCGTGAAAATCGCAGAAATTTTTTTTCAGAAACTCCGGGGTGCCTGGAGGTCGCGGTGCACCACGCGACAGTTGTATTCCAAAACTGAGTCACTCAGATCACACGAGTACCAAGGCATCCTTGAAACTCATTCAAATGCAAGTGCTTCTATCTGTTTCCTTGATTGTTTCCCACTCATTCCTTTTGGTTTGGGGAACATGTCAAAATCCCATGCCCAGAGAACTTCAGATAGAGTTCGCGGAAAGGCTCAGTGGACAACCCAGGCAGGGTAAGGATCAGCATTTCCACACTACTCAGAGAATTTTTATTTTCAGGGATGGATTTTTAGCCCAATTCAAGTTGAAGAAAAGTGGTTTCGTGAAAATCGCAGAAAATTTTTTTTCAGAAACTCCGGGGTGCCTGGAGGTCGCGGTGCACCACGCGACAGTTGTATTCCAAAACTGAGTCACTCAGATCACACGAATACCCAAGCATGCTTGAAACTCATACAAATGCAAGTGCTTCTATCTGTTGTCTTGATTGTTTCCCACTCATTCCTTTTGGTTTGGGGAACATGTCAAAATCCCATGCCCAGAGAACTTCAACTAGAGTTCGCGGAAATGCTCAGTGGACACCCCAGGTAGGGTAAGGATCACCATTTCCACACTACTCAGAGAATTTTTATTTTCAGGGATGGATTTTTAGCCCAAATCAAGTTGAAGAAAAGTGGTTTCGTGAAAATCGCAGAAATTTTTTTTTCAGAAACTCCGGGGTGCCTGGAGGTCGCGGTGCACCACGCGACAGTTGTATTCCAAAACTGAGTCACTCAGATCACACGAGTACCAAGGCATCCTTGAAACTCATTCAAATACAAGTGCTTCTATCTGTTTCCTTGATTGTTTCCCACTCATTTCTTTTGGTTTGGGGAACATGTCAAAATCCCATGCCCAGAGAAGTTCAGATAGAGTTCGCGGAAAGGCTCAGTGGACAACCCAGGCAGGGTAAGGATCAGCATTTCCACACTACTCAGAGAATTTTTATTTTCAGGGATGGATTTTTAGCCCAAATCAAGTTGAAGAAAAGTGGTTTAGTGAAAATCGCAGAAAATTTTTTTTCAGAAACTCCGGGGTGCCTGGAGGTCGCGGTGCACCACGCGACAGTTGTATTCCAAAACTGAGTCACTCAGATCACACGAATACCCAAGCATGCTTGAAACTCATACAAATGCAAGTGCTTCTATCTGTTGTCTTGATTGTTTCCCTCTCATTCCTTTTGGTTTGGGGAACATGTCAAAATCCCATGCCCAGAGAACTTCAACTAGAGTTCGCGGAAATGCTCAGTGGACACCCCAGGTAGGGTAAGGATCAGCATTTCCACACTACTCAGAGAATTTTTATTTTCAGGGATGGATTTTTAGCCCAAATCAAGTTGAAGAAAAGTGGTTTCGTGAAAATCGCAGAAATTTTTTTTTCAGAAACTCCGGGGTGCCTGGAGGTCGCGGTGCACCACGCGACAGTTGTATTCCAAAATTGAGTCACTCAGATCACACGAGTACCAAGGCATCCTTGAAACTCATTCAAATGCAAGTGCTTCTATCTGTTTCCTTGATTGTTTCCCACTCATTCCTTTTGGTTTGGGGAACATGTCAAAATCCCATGCCCAGAGAAGTTCAGATAGAGTTCGCGGAAAGGCTCAGTGGACAACCCAGGCAGGGTAAGGATCAGCATTTCCACACTACTCAGAGAATTTTTATTTTCAGGGATGGATTTTTAGCCCAAATCAAGTTGAAGAAAAGTGGTTTCGTGAAAATCGCAGAAAATTTTATTTCAGAAACTCCGGGGTGCCTGGAGGTCGCGGTGCACCACGCGACAGTTGTATTCCAAAACTGAGTCACTCAGATCACACGAGTACCAAGGCATCCTTGAAACTCATTCAAATGCAAGTGCTTCTATCTGTTTCCTTGATTGTTTCCCACTCATTCCTTTTGGTTTGGGGAACATGTCAAAATCCCATGCCCAGAGAACTTCAACTAGAGTTCGCGGAAATGCTCAGTGGACACCCCAGGTAGGGTAAGGATCAGCATTTCCACACTACTCAGAGAATTTTTATTTTCAGGGATGGATTTTTAGCCCAATACAAGTTGAAGAAAAGTGGTTTCGTGAAACTCGCAGAAAATTTTTTTTCAGAAACTCCGGGGTGCCTGGAGGTCGCGGTGCACCACGCGACAGTTGTATTCCAAAACTGAGTCACTCAGATCACACGAATACCCAAGCATGCTTGAAACTCATACAAATGCAAGTGCTTCTATCTGTTGTCTTGATTGTTTCCCACTCATTCCTTTTGGTTTGGGGAACATGTCAAAATCCCATGCCCAGAGAACTTCAACTAGAGTTCGCGGAAATGCTCAGTGGACACCCCAGGTAGGGTAAGGATCACCATTTCCACACTACTCAGAGAATTTTTATTTTCAGGGATGGATTTTTAGCCCAAATCAAGTTGAAGAAAAGTGGTTTCGTGAAAATCGCAGAAATTTTTTTTTCAGAAACTCCGGGGTGCCTGGAGGTCGCGGTGCACCACGCGACAGTTGTATTCCAAAACTGAGTCACTCAGATCACACGAGTACCAAGGCATCCTTGAAACTCATTCAAATGCAAGTGCTTCTATCTGTTTCCTTGATTGTTTCCCACTCATTCCTTTTGGTTTGGGGAACATGTCAAAATCCCATGCCCAGAGAACTTCAGATAGAGTTCGCGGAAAGGCTCAGTAGACAACCCAGGCAGGGTAAGGATCAGCATTTCCACACTACTCAGAGAATTTTTATTTTCAGGGATGGATTTTTAGCCCAAATCAAGTTGAAGAAAAGTGGTTTCGTGAAAATCGCAGAAAATTTTTTTTCAGAAACTCCGGGGTGCCTGGAGGTCGCGGTGCACCACGCGACAGTTGTATTCCAAAACTGAGTCACTCAGATCACACGAATACCCAAGCATGCTTGAAACTCATACAAATGCAAGTGCTTCTATCTGTTGTCTTGATTGTTTCCCACTCATTCCTTTTGGTTTGGGGAACATGTCAAAATCCCATGCCCAGAGAACTTCAACTAGAGTTCGCGGAAATGCTCAGTGGACACCCCAGGTAGGGTAAGGATCACCATTTCCACACTACTCAGAGAATTTTTATTTTCAGGGATGGATTTTTAGCCCAAATCAAGTTGAAGAAAAGTGGTTTCGTGAAAATCGCAGAAATTTTTTTTTCAGAAACTCCGGGGTGCCTGGAGGTCGCGGTGCACCACGCGACAGTTGTATTCCAAAACTGAGTCTCTCAGATCACACGAGTACCAAGGCATCCTTGAAACTCATTCAAATGCAAGTGCTTCTATCTGTTTCCTTGATTGTTTCCCACTCATTCCTTTTGGTTTGGGGAACATGTCAAAATCCCATGCCCAGAGAACTTCAGATAGAGTTCGCGGAAAGGCTCAGTGGACAACCCAGGCAGGGTAAGGATCAGCATTTCCACACTACTCAGAGAATTTTTATTTTCAGGGATGGATTTTTAGCCCAAATCAAGTTGAAGAAAAGTGGTTTCGTGAAAATCGCAGAAAATTTTTTTTCAGAAACTCCGGGGTGCCTGGAGGTCGCGGTGCACCACGCGACAGTTGTATTCCAAAACTGAGTCACTCAGATCACACGAGTACCAAGGCATCCTTGAAACTCATTCAAATGCAAGTGCTTCTATCTGTTTCCTTGATTGTTTCCCACTCATTCCTTTTGGTTTGGGGAACATGTCAAAATCCCATGCCCAGAGAACTTCAGATAGAGTTCGCGGAAAGGCTCAGTGGACAACCCAGGCAGGGTAAGGATCAGCATTTCCACACTACTCAGAGAATTTTTATTTTCAGGGATGGATTTTTAGCCCAAATCAAGTTGAAGAAAAGTGGTTTCGTGAAAATCGCAGAAATTTTTTTTTCAGAAACTCCGGGGTGCCTGGAGGTCGCGGTGCACCACGCGACAGTTGTATTCCAAAACTGAGTCACTCAGATCACACGAGTACCAAGGCATCCTTGAAACTTATTCAAATGCAAGTGCTTCTATCTGTTTCCTTGATTGTTTCCCACTCATTCCTTTTGGTTTGGGGAACATGTCAAAATCCCATGCCCAGAGAACTTCAACTAGAGTTCGCGGAAATGCTCAGTGGACACCCCAGGTAGGGTAAGGATCAGCATTTCCACACTACTCAGAGAATTTTTATTTTCAGGGATGGATTTTTAGCCCAATTCAAGTTGAAGAAAAGTGGTTTCGTGAAAATCGCAGAAAATTTTTTTTCAGAAACTCCGGGGTGCCTGGAGGTCGCGGTGCACCACGCGACAGTTGTATTCCAAAACTGAGTCACTCAGATCACACGAGTACCAAGGCATCCTTGAAACTCATTCAAATGCAAGTGCTTCTATTTGTTTCCTTGATTGTTTCCCACTCATTCCTTTTGGTTTGGGGAACATGTCAAAATCCCATGCCCAGAGAACTTCAGATAGAGTTCGCGGAAAGGCTCAGTGGACAACCCAGGCAGGGTAAGGATCAGCATTTCCACACTACTCAGAGAATTTTTATTTTCAGGGATGGATTTTTAGCCCAAATCAAGTTGAAGAAAAGTGGTTTCGTGAAAATTGCAGAAAAAGTTTTTTTCAGAAACTCCGGGGTGCCTGGAGGTCGCGGTGCACCACGCGACAGTTGTATTCCAAAACTGAGTCACTCAGATCACACGAGTACCAAGGCATCCTTGAAACTTATTCAAATGCAAGTGCTTCTATCTGTTTCCTTGATTGTTTCCCACTCATTCCTTTTGGTTTGGGGAACATGTCAATATCCCATGCCCAGAGAACTTCAACTAGAGTTCACGGAAATCCTCAGTGGACAACCCAGGCAGGGTAAGGATCAGCATTTCCACACTACTCAGAGAAATTTTACTTTCAGGGATGGATTTTTAGCCCAAATCAAGTTGAAGAAAAGTGGTTTCGTGAAAATCACAGAAAATTTTTTTTCAGAAACTCCGGGGTGCCTGGAGGTCGCGGTGCACCACGCGACAGTTGTATTCCAAAACTGAGTCACTCAGATCACACGAGTACCAAGGCATCCTTGAAACTTATTCAAATGCAAGTGCTTCTATCTGTTTCCTTGATTGTTTCCCACTCATTCCTTTTGGTTTGGGGAACATGTCAATATCCCATGCCCAGAGAACTTCAACTAGAGTTCACGGAAATCTTCAGTGGACAACCCAGGCAGGGTAAGGATCAGCATTTCCACACTACTCAGAGAATTTTTATTTTCAGGGATGGATTTTTAGCCCAAATCAAGTTGAAGAAAAGTGGTTTCGTGAAAATCGCAGAAATTTTTTTTTCAGAAACTCCGGGGTGCCTGGAGGTCGCGGTGCACCACGCGACAGTTGTATTCCAAAACTGAGTCACTCAGATCACACGAGTACCAAGGCATCCTTGAAACTCATTCAAATGCAAGTGCTTCTATCTGTTTCCTTGATTGTTTCCCACTCATTCCTTTTGGTTTGGGGAACATGTCAAAATCCCATGCCCAGAGAACTTCAACTAGAGTTCGCGGAAATGCTCAGTGGACACCCCAGGTAGGGTAAGGATCACCATTTCCACACTACTCAGAGAATTTTTATTTTCAGGGATGGATTTTTAGCCCAAATCAAGTTGAAGAAAAGTGGTTTCGTGAAAATCGCAGAAATTTTTTTTTCAGAAACTCCGGGGTGCCTGGAGGTCGCGGTGCACCACGCGACAGTTGTATTCCAAAACTGAGTCACTCAGATCACACGAGTACCAAGGCATCCTTGAAACTCATTCAAATGCAAGTGCTTCTATCTGTTTCCTTGATTGTTTCCCACTCATTCCTTTTGGTTTGGGGAACATGTCAAAATCCCATGCCCAGAGAACTTCAGATAGAGTTCGCGGAAAGGCTCAGTGGACAACCCAGGCAGGGTAAGGATCAGCATTTCCACACTACTCAGAGAATTTTTATTTTCAGGGATGGATTTTTAGCCCAAATCAAGTTGAAGAAAAGTGGTTTCGTGAAAATCGCAGAAAATTTTTTTTCAGAAACTCCGGGGTGCCTGGAAGTCGCGGTGCACCACGCGACAGTTGTATTCCAAAACTGAGTCAATCAGATCACACGAGTACCAAGGCATCCTTGAAACTCATTCAAATGCAAGTGCTTCTATCTGTTTCCTTGATTGTTTCCCACTCATTCCTTTTGGTTTGGGGAACATGTCAAAATCCCATGCCCAGAGAACTTCAACTAGAGTTCGCGGAAATGCTCAGTGGACACCCCAGGTAGGGTAAGGATCAGCATTTCCACACTACTCAGAGAATTTTTATTTTCAGGGATGGATTTTTAGCCCAATTCAAGTTGAAGAAAAGTGGTTTCGTGAAAATCGCAGAAAATTTTTTTTCAGAAACTCCGGGGTGCCTGGAGGTCGCGGTGCACCACGCGACAGTTGTATTCCAAAACTGAGTCACTCAGATCACACGAATACCCAAGCATGCTTGAAACTCATACAAATGCAAGTGCTTCTATCTGTTGTCTTGATTGTTTCCCACTCATTCCTTTTGGTTTGGGGAACATGTCAAAATCCCATGCCCAGAGAACTTCAACTAGAGTTCGCGGAAATGCTCAGTGGACACCCCAGGTAGGGTAAGGATCACCATTTCCACACTACTCAGAGAATTTTTATTTTCAGGGATGGATTTTTAGCCCAAATCAAGTTGAAGAAAAGTGGTTTCGTGAAAATCGCAGAAATTTTTTTTTCAGAAACTCCGGGGTGCCTGGAGGTCGCGGTGCACCACGCGACAGTTGTATTCCAAAACTGAGTCACTCAGATCACACGAGTACCAAGGCATCCTTGAAACTCATTCAAATGCAAGTGCTTCTATTTGTTTCCTTGATTGTTTCCCACTCATTCCTTTTGGTTTGGGGAACATGTCAAAATCCCATGCCCAGAGAACTTCAGATAGAGTTCGCGGAAAGGCTCAGTGGACAACCCAGGCAGGGTAAGGATCAGCATTTCCACACTACTCAGAGAATTTTTATTTTCAGGGATGGATTTTTAGCCCAAATCAAGTTGAAGAAAAGTGGTTTCGTGAAAATTGCAGAAAAAGTTTTTTTCAGAAACTCCGGGGTGCCTGGAGGTCGCGGTGCACCACGCGACAGTTGTATTCCAAAACTGAGTCACTCAGATCACACGAGTACCAAGGCATCCTTGAAACTTATTCAAATGCAAGTGCTTCTATCTGTTTCCTTGATTGTTTCCCACTCATTCCTTTTGGTTTGGGGAACATGTCAATATCCCATGCCCAGAGAACTTCAACTAGAGTTCACGGAAATCCTCAGTGGACAACCCAGGCAGGGTAAGGATCAGCATTTCCACACTACTCAGAGAAATTTTACTTTCAGGGATGGATTTTTAGCCCAAATCAAGTTGAAGAAAAGTGGTTTCGTGAAAATCACAGAAAATTTTTTTTCAGAAACTCCGGGGTGCCTGGAGGTCGCGGTGCACCACGCGACAGTTGTATTCCAAAACTGAGTCACTCAGATCACACGAGTACCAAGGCATCCTTGAAACTTATTCAAATGCAAGTGCTTCTATCTGTTTCCTTGATTGTTTCCCACTCATTCCTTTTGGTTTGGGGAACATGTCAATATCCCATGCCCAGAGAACTTCAACTAGAGTTCACGGAAATCTTCAGTGGACAACCCAGGCAGGGTAAGGATCAGCATTTCCACACTTCTCAGAGAATTTTTATTTTCAGGGATGGATTTTTAGCCCAAATCAAGTTGAAGAAAAGTGGTTTCGTGAAAATCGCAGAAATTTTTTTTTCAGAAACTCCGGGGTGCCTGGAGGTCGCGGTGCACCACGCGACAGTTGTATTCCAAAACTGAGTCACTCAGATCACACGAGTACCAAGGCATCCTTGAAACTCATTCAAATGCAAGTGCTTCTATCTGTTTCCTTGATTGTTTCCCACTCATTCCTTTTGGTTTGGGGAACATGTCAAAATCCCATGCCCAGAGAACTTCAACTAGAGTTCGCGGAAATGCTCAGTGGACACCCCAGGTAGGGTAAGGATCACCATTTCCACACTACTCAGAGAATTTTTATTTTCAGGGATGGATTTTTAGCCCAAATCAAGTTGAAGAAAAGTGGTTTCGTGAAAATCGCAGAATTTTTTTTTTCAGAAACTCCGGGGTGCCTGGAGGTCGCGGTGCACCACGCGACAGTTGTATTCCAAAACTGAGTCACTCAGATCACACGAGTACCAAGGCATCCTTGAAACTCATTCAAATGCAAGTGCTTCTATCTGTTTCCTTGATTGTTTCCCACTCATTCCTTTTGGTTTGGGGAACATGTCAAAATCCCATGCCCAGAGAACTTCAGATAGAGTTCGCGGAAAGGCTCAGTGGACAACCCAGGCAGGGTAAGGATCAGCATTTCCACACTACTCAGAGAATTTTTATTTTCAGGGATGGATTTTTAGCCCAAATCAAGTTGAAGAAAAGTGGTTTCGTGAAAATCGCAGAAAATTTTTTTTCAGAAACTCCGGGGTGCCTGGAAGTCGCGGTGCACCACGCGACAGTTGTATTCCAAAACTGAGTCAATCAGATCACACGAGTACCAAGGCATCCTTGAAACTCATTCAAATGCAAGTGCTTCTATCTGTTTCCTTGATTGTTTCCCACTCATTCCTTTTGGTTTGGGGAACATGTCAAAATCCCATGCCCAGAGAACTTCAACTAGAGTTCGCGGAAATGCTCAGTGGACACCCCAGGTAGGGTAAGGATCAGCATTTCCACACTACTCAGAGAATTTTTATTTTCAGGGATGGATTTTTAGCCCAATTCAAGTTGAAGAAAAGTGGTTTCGTGAAAATCGCAGAAAATTTTTTTTCAGAAACTCCGGGGTGCCTGGAGGTCGCGGTGCACCACGCGACAGTTGTATTCCAAAACTGAGTCACTCAGATCACACGAATACCCAAGCATGCTTGAAACTCATACAAATGCAAGTGCTTCTATCTGTTGTCTTGATTGTTTCCCACTCATTCCTTTTGGTTTGGGGAACATGTCAAAATCCCATGCCCAGAGAACTTCAACTAGAGTTCGCGGAAATGCTCAGTGGACACCCCAGGTAGGGTAAGGATCACCATTTCCACACTACTCAGAGAATTTTTATTTTCAGGGATGGATTTTTAGCCCAAATCAAGTTGAAGAAAAGTGGTTTCGTGAAAATCGCAGAAATTTTTTTTTCAGAAACTCCGGGGTGCCTGGAGGTCGCGGTGCACCACGCGACAGTTGTATTCCAAAACTGAGTCACTCAGATCACACGAGTACCAAGGCATCCTTGAAACTCATTCAAATGCAAGTGCTTCTATCTGTTTCCTTGATTGTTTCCCACTCATTCCTTTTGGTTTGGGGAACATGTCAAAATCCCATGCCCAGAGAACTTCAGATAGAGTTCGCGGAAAGGCTCAGTGGACAACCCAGGCAGGGTAAGGATCAGCATTTCCACACTACTCAGAGAATTTTTATTTTCAGGGATGGATTTTTAGCCCAAATCAAGTTGAAGAAAAGTGGTTTCGTGAAAATCGCAGAAAATTTTTTTTCAGAAACTCCGGGGTGCCTGGAGGTCGCGGTGCACCACGCGACAGTTGTATTCCAAAACTGAGTCACTCAGATCACACGAATACCCAAGCATGCTTGAAACTCATACAAATGCAAGTGCTTCTATCTGTTGTCTTGATTGTTTCCCACTCATTCCTTTTGGTTTGGGGAACATGTCAAAATCCCATGCCCAGAGAACTTCAACTAGAGTTCGCGGAAATGCTCAGTGGACACCCCAGGTAGGGTAAGGATCACCATTTCCACACTACTCAGAGAATTTTTATTTTCAGGGATGGATTTTTAGCCCAAATCAAGTTGAAGAAAAGTGGTTTCGTGAAAATCGCAGAAATTTTTTTTTCAGAAACTCCGGGGTGCCTGGAGGTCGCGGTGCACCACGCGACAGTTGTATTCCAAAACTGAGTCACTCAGATCACACGAGTACCAAGGCATCCTTGAAACTCATTCAAATGCAAGTGCTTCTATTTGTTTCCTTGATTGTTTCCCACTCATTCCTTTTGGTTTGGGGAACATGTCAAAATCCCATGCCCAGAGAACTTCAGATAGAGTTCGCGGAAAGGCTCAGTGGACAACCCAGGCAGGGTAAGGATCAGCATTTCCACACTACTCAGAGAATTTTTATTTTCAGGGATGGATTTTTAGCCCAAATCAAGTTGAAGAAAAGTGGTTTCGTGAAAATCGCAGAAAAAGTTTTTTTCAGAAACTCCGGGGTGCCTGGAGGTCGCGGTGCACCACGCGACAGTTGTATTCCAAAACTGAGTCACTCAGATCACACGAGTACCAAGGCATCCTTGAAACTTATTCAAATGCAAGTGCTTCTATCTGTTTCCTTGATTGTTTCCCACTCATTCCTTTTGGTTTGGGGAACATGTCAATATCCCATGCCCAGAGAACTTCAACTAGAGTTCACGGAAATCCTCAGTGGACAACCCAGGCAGGGTAAGGATCAGCATTTCCACACTACTCAGAGAATTTTTACTTTCAGGGATGGATTTTTAGCCCAAATCAAGTTGAAGAAAAGTGGTTTCGTGAAAATCGCAGAAAATTTTTTTTCAGAAACTCCGGGGTGCCTGGAGGTCGCGGTGCACCACGCGACAGTTGTATTCCAAAACTGAGTCACTCAGATCACACGAGTACCAAGGCATCCTTGAAACTTATTCAAATGCAAGTGCTTCTATCTGTTTCCTTGATTGTTTCCCACTCATTCCTTTTGGTTTGGGGAACATGTCAATATCCCATGCCCAGAGAACTTCAACTAGAGTTCACGGAAATCCTCAGTGGACAACCCAGGCAGGGTAAGGATCAGCATATCCACACTACTCAGAGAATTTTTATTTTCAGGGATGGATTTTTAGCCCAAATCAAGTTGAAGAAAAGTGGTTTCGTGAAAATCGCAGAAATTTTTTTTTCAGAAACTCCGGGGTGCCTGGAGGTCGCGGTGCACCACGCGACAGTTGTATTCCAAAACTGAGTCACTCAGATCACACGAGTACCAAGGCATCCTTGAAACTCATTCAAATGCAAGTGCTTCTATCTGTTTCCTTGATTGTTTCCCACTCATTCCTTTTGGTTTGGGGAACATGTCAAAATCCCATGCCCAGAGAACTTCAACTAGAGTTCGCGGAAATGCTCAGTGGACACCCCAGGTAGGGTAAGGATCAGCATTTCCACACTACTCAGAGAATTTTTATTTTCAGGGATGGATTTTTAGCCCAATTCAAGTTGAAGAAAAGTGGTTTCGTGAAAATCGCAGAAAATTTTTTTTCAGAAACTCCGGGGTGCCTGGAGGTCGCGGTGCACCACGCGACAGTTGTATTCCAAAACTGAGTCACTCAGATCACACGAATACCCAAGCATGCTTGAAACTCATTCAAATGCAAGTGCTTCTATCTGTTT
The DNA here is from genome assembly GCF_059453375.1 of Lepisosteus platostomus. Lineage (NCBI taxonomy): Eukaryota > Metazoa > Chordata > Actinopteri > Semionotiformes > Lepisosteidae > Lepisosteus > Lepisosteus platostomus. The sequence goes on along the minus strand of NC_142623.1, from coordinate 45,311,468 downwards.
CCTTGATTGTTTCCCACTCATTCCTTTTGGTTTGGGGAACATGTCAAAATCCCATGCCCAGAGAACTTCAGATAGAGTTCGCGGAAAGGCTCAGTGGACAACCCAGGCAGGGTAAGGATCAGCATTTCCACATTACTCAGAGAATTTTTATTTTCAGGGATGGATTTTTAGCCCAAATCAAGTTGAAGAAAAGTGGTTTCGTGAAAATCGCTGAAAAAGTTTTTTTCAGAAACTCCGGGGTGCCTGTAGGTCGCGGTGCACCACGCGACAGTTGTATTCCAAAACTGAGTCACTCAGATCACACGAGTACCAAGGCATCCTTGAAACTTATTCAAATGCAAGTGCTTCTATCTGTTTCCTTGATTGTTTCCCACTCATTCCTTTTGGTTTGGGGAACATGTCAATATCCCATGCCCAGAGAACTTCAACTAGAGTTCACGGAAATCCTCAGTGGACAACCCAGGCAGGGTAAGGATCAGCATTTCCACACTACTCAGAGAATTTTTACTTTCAGGGATGGATTTTTAGCCCAAATCAAGTTGAAGAAAAGTGGTTTCGTGAAAATCGCAGAAAATTTTTTTTCAGAAACTCCGGGGTGCCTGGAGGTCGCGGTGCACCACGCGACAGTTGTATTCCAAAACTGAGTCACTCAGATCACACGAATACCCAAGCATGCTTGAAACTCATACAAATGCAAGTGCTTCTATCTGTTGTCTTGATTGTTTCCCACTCATTCCTTTTGGTTTGGGGAACATGTCAAAATCCCATGCCCAGAGAACTTCAACTAGAGTTCGCGGAAATGCTCAGTGGACACCCCAGGTAGGGTAAGGATCACCATTTCCACACTACTCAGAGAATTTTTATTTTCAGGGATGGATTTTTAGCCCAAATCAAGTTGAAGAAAAGTGGTTTCGTGAAAATCGCAGAAATTTTTTTTTCAGAAACTCCGGGGTGCCTGGAGGTCGCGGTGCACCATGCGACAGTTGTATTCCAAAACTGAGTCACTCAGATCACACGAGTACCAAGGCATCCTTGAAACTCATTCAAATGCAAGTGCTTCTATCTGTTTCCTTGATTGTTTCCCACTCATTCCTTTTGGTTTGGGGAACATGTCAAAATCCCATGCCCAGAGAACTTCAGATAGAGTTCGCGGAAAGGCTCAGTGGACAACCCAGGCAGGGTAAGGATCAGCATTTCCACACTACTCAGAGAATTTTTATTTTCAGGGATGGATTTTTAGCCCAAATCAAGTTGAAGAAAAGTGGTTTCGTGAAAATTGCAGAAAATTTTTTTTCAGAAACTCCGGGGTGCCTGGAGGTCGCGGTGCACCACGCGACAGTTGTATTCCAAAACTGAGTCACTCAGATCACACGAGTACCAAGGCATCCTTGAAACTCATTCAAATGCAAGTGCTTCTATCTGTTTCCTTGATTGTTTCCCACTCATTCCTTTTGGTTTGGGGAACATGTCAAAATCCCATGCCCAGAGAACTTCAGATAGAGTTCGCGGAAAGGCTCAGTGGACAACCCAGGCAGGGTAAGGATCAGCATTTCCACACTACTCAGAGAATTTTTATTTTCAGGGATGGATTTTTAGCCCAAATCAAGTTGAAGAAAAGTGGTTTCGTGAAAATCGCAGAAAATTTTTTTTCAGAAACTCCGGGGTGCCTGGAGGTCGCGGTGCACCACGCGACAGTTGTATTCCAAAACTGAGTCACTCAGATCACACGAGTACCAAGGCATCCTTGAAACTCATTCAAATGCAAGTGCTTCTATCTGTTTCCTTGATTGTTTCCCACTCATTCCTTTTGGTTTGGGGAACATGTCAAAATCCCATGCCCAGAGAACTTCAGATAGAGTTCGCGGAAAGGCTCAGTGGACAACCCAGGCAGGGTAAGGATCAGCATTTCCACACTACTCAGAGAATTTTTATTTTCAGGGATGGATTTTTAGCCCAAATCAAGTTGAAGAAAAGTGGTTTCGTGAAAATCGCAGAAATTTTTTTTTCAGAAACTCCGGGGTGCCTGGAGGTCGCGGTGCACCACGCGACAGTTGTATTCCAAAACTGAGTCACTCAGATCACACGAGTACCAAGGCATCCTTGAAACTCATTCAAATGCAAGTGCTTCTATTTGTTTCCTTGATTGTTTCCCACTCATTCCTTTTGGTTTGGGGAACATGTCAAAATCCCATGCCCAGAGAACTTCAGATAGAGTTCGCGGAAAGGCTCAGTGGACAACCCAGGCAGGGTAAGGATCAGCATTTCCACACTACTCAGAGAATTTTTATTTTCAGGGATGGATTTTTAGCCCAAATCAAGTTGAAGAAAAGTGGTTTCGTGAAAATCGCAGAAAAAGTTTTTTTCAGAAACTCCGGGGTGCCTGGAGGTCGCGGTGCACCACGCGACAGTTGTATTCCAAAACTGAGTCACTCAGATCACACGAGTACCAAGGCATCCTTGAAACTTATTCAAATGCAAGTGCTTCTATCTGTTTCCTTGATTGTTTCCCACTCATTCCTTTTGGTTTGGGGAACATGTCAATATCCCATGCCCAGAGAACTTCAACTAGAGTTCACGGAAATCCTCAGTGGACAACCCAGGCAGGGTAAGGATCAGCATTTCCACACTACTCAGAGAATTTTTACTTTCAGGGATGGATTTTTAGCCCAAATCAAGTTGAAGAAAAGTGGTTTCGTGAAAATCGCAGAAAATTTTTTTTCAGAAACTCCGGGGTGCCTGGAGGTCGCGGTGCACCACGCGACAGTTGTATTCCAAAACTGAGTCACTCAGATCACACGAGTACCAAGGCATCCTTGAAACTTATTCAAATGCAAGTGCTTCTATCTGTTTCCTTGATTGTTTCCCACTCATTCCTTTTGGTTTGGGGAACATGTCAATATCCCATGCCCAGAGAACTTCAACTAGAGTTCACGGAAATCCTCAGTGGACAACCCAGGCAGGGTAAGGATCAGCATATCCACACTACTCAGAGAATTTTTATTTTCAGGGATGGATTTTTAGCCCAAATCAAGTTGAAGAAAAGTGGTTTCGTGAAAATCGCAGAAATTTTTTTTTCAGAAACTCCGGGGTGCCTGGAGGTCGCGGTGCACCACGCGACAGTTGTATTCCAAAACTGAGTCACTCAGATCACACGAGTACCAAGGCATCCTTGAAACTCATTCAAATGCAAGTGCTTCTATCTGTTTCCTTGATTGTTTCCCACTCATTCCTTTTGGTTTGGGGAACATGTCAAAATCCCATGCCCAGAGAACTTCAACTAGAGTTCGCGGAAATGCTCAGTGGACACCCCAGGTAGGGTAAGGATCAGCATTTCCACACTACTCAGAGAATTTTTATTTTCAGGGATGGATTTTTAGCCCAATTCAAGTTGAAGAAAAGTGGTTTCGTGAAAATCGCAGAAAATTTTTTTTCAGAAACTCCGGGGTGCCTGGAGGTCGCGGTGCACCACGCGACAGTTGTATTCCAAAACTGAGTCACTCAGATCACACGAATACCCAAGCATGCTTGAAACTCATTCAAATGCAAGTGCTTCTATCTGTTTCCTTGATTGTTTCCCACTCATTCCTTTTGGTTTGGGGAACATGTCAAAATCCCATGCCCAGAGAACTTCAGATAGAGTTCGCGGAAAGGCTCAGTGGACAACCCAGGCAGGGTAAGGATCAGCATTTCCACATTACTCAGAGAATTTTTATTTTCAGGGATGGATTTTTAGCCCAAATCAAGTTGAAGAAAAGTGGTTTCGTGAAAATCGCTGAAAAAGTTTTTTTCAGAAACTCCGGGGTGCCTGTAGGTCGCGGTGCACCACGCGACAGTTGTATTCCAAAACTGAGTCACTCAGATCACACGAGTACCAAGGCATCCTTGAAACTTATTCAAATGCAAGTGCTTCTATCTGTTTCCTTGATTGTTTCCCACTCATTCCTTTTGGTTTGGGGAACATGTCAATATCCCATGCCCAGAGAACTTCAACTAGAGTTCACGGAAATCCTCAGTGGACAACCCAGGCAGGGTAAGGATCAGCATTTCCACACTACTCAGAGAATTTTTACTTTCAGGGATGGATTTTTAGCCCAAATCAAGTTGAAGAAAAGTGGTTTCGTGAAAATCGCAGAAAATTTTTTTTCAGAAACTCCGGGGTGCCTGGAGGTCGCGGTGCACCACGCGACAGTTGTATTCCAAAACTGAGTCACTCAGATCACACGAATACCCAAGCATGCTTGAAACTCATACAAATGCAAGTGCTTCTATCTGTTGTCTTGATTGTTTCCCACTCATTCCTTTTGGTTTGGGGAACATGTCAAAATCCCATGCCCAGAGAACTTCAACTAGAGTTCGCGGAAATGCTCAGTGGACACCCCAGGTAGGGTAAGGATCACCATTTCCACACTACTCAGAGAATTTTTATTTTCAGGGATGGATTTTTAGCCCAAATCAAGTTGAAGAAAAGTGGTTTCGTGAAAATCGCAGAAATTTTTTTTTCAGAAACTCCGGGGTGCCTGGAGGTCGCGGTGCACCATGCGACAGTTGTATTCCAAAACTGAGTCACTCAGATCACACGAGTACCAAGGCATCCTTGAAACTCATTCAAATGCAAGTGCTTCTATCTGTTTCCTTGATTGTTTCCCACTCATTCCTTTTGGTTTGGGGAACATGTCAAAATCCCATGCCCAGAGAACTTCAGATAGAGTTCGCGGAAAGGCTCAGTGGACAACCCAGGCAGGGTAAGGATCAGCATTTCCACACTACTCAGAGAATTTTTATTTTCAGGGATGGATTTTTAGCCCAAATCAAGTTGAAGAAAAGTGGTTTCGTGAAAATTGCAGAAAATTTTTTTTCAGAAACTCCGGGGTGCCTGGAGGTCGCGGTGCACCACGCGACAGTTGTATTCCAAAACTGAGTCACTCAGATCACACGAGTACCAAGGCATCCTTGAAACTCATTCAAATGCAAGTGCTTCTATCTGTTTCCTTGATTGTTTCCCACTCATTCCTTTTGGTTTGGGGAACATGTCAAAATCCCATGCCCAGAGAACTTCAGATAGAGTTCGCGGAAAGGCTCAGTGGACAACCCAGGCAGGGTAAGGATCAGCATTTCCACACTACTCAGAGAATTTTTATTTTCAGGGATGGATTTTTAGCCCAAATCAAGTTGAAGAAAAGTGGTTTCGTGAAAATCGCAGAAAATTTTTTTTCAGAAACTCCGGGGTGCCTGGAGGTCGCGGTGCACCACGCGACAGTTGTATTCCAAAACTGAGTCACTCAGATCACACGAGTACCAAGGCATCCTTGAAACTCATTCAAATGCAAGTGCTTCTATCTGTTTCCTTGATTGTTTCCCACTCATTCCTTTTGGTTTGGGGAACATGTCAAAATCCCATGCCCAGAGAACTTCAGATAGAGTTCGCGGAAAGGCTCAGTGGACAACCCAGGCAGGGTAAGGATCAGCATTTCCACACTACTCAGAGAATTTTTATTTTCAGGGATGGATTTTTAGCCCAAATCAAGTTGAAGAAAAGTGGTTTCGTGAAAATCGCAGAAATTTTTTTTTCAGAAACTCCGGGGTGCCTGGAGGTCGCGGTGCACCACGCGACAGTTGTATTCCAAAACTGAGTCACTCAGATCACACGAGTACCAAGGCATCCTTGAAACTCATTCAAATGCAAGTGCTTCTATCTGTTTCCTTGATTGTTTCCCACTCATTCCTTTTGGTTTGGGGAACATGTCAAAATCCCATGACCAGAGAACTTCAGATAGAGTTCGCGGAAAGGCTCAGTGGACAACCCAGGCAGGGTAAGGATCAGCATTTCCACACTACTCCGAGAATTTTTATTTTCAGGGATGGATTTTTAGCCCAAATCAAGTTGAAGAAAAGTGGTTTCGTGAAAATCGCAGAAAATTTTTTTTCAGAAACTCCGGGGTGCCTGGAGGTCGCGGTGCACCACGCGACAGTTGTATTCCAAAACTGAGTCACTCAGATCACACGAGTACCAAGGCATCCTTGAAACTTATTCAAATGCAAGTGCTTCTATCTGTTTCCTTGATTGTTTCCCACTCATTCCTTTTGGTTTGGGGAACATGTCAATATCCCATGCCCAGAGAACTTCAACTAGAGTTCACGGAAATGCTCAGTGGACAACCCAGGCAGGGTAAGGATCAGCATTTCCACACTACTCAGAGAATTTTTATTTTCAGGGATGGATTTTTAGCCCAAATCAAGTTGAAGAAAAGTGGTTTCGTGAAAATCGCAGAAATTTTTTTTTCAGATACTCCGGGGTGCCTGGAGGTCGCAGTGCACCACGCGACAGTTGTATTCCAAAACTGAGTCACTCAGATCACACGAGTACCAAGGCATCCTTGAAACTCATTCAAATGCAAGTGCTTCTATCTGTTTCCTTGATTGTTTCCCACTCATTCCTTTTGGTTTGGGGAACATGTCAAAATCCCATGCCCAGAGAACTTCAGATAGAGTTCGCGGAAAGGCTCAGTGGACAACCCAGGCAGGGTAAGGATCAGCATTTCCACACTACTCAGAGAATTTTTATTTTCAGGGATGGATTTTTAGCCCAAATCAAGTTGAAGAAAAGTGGTTTCGTGAAAATCGCAGAAATTTTTTTTTCAGAAACTCCGGGGTGCCTGGAGGTCGCGGTGCACCACGCGACAGTTGTATTCCAAAACTGAGTCACTCAGATCACACGAATACCCAAGCATGCTTGAAACTCATACAAATGCAAGTGCTTCTATCTGTTTCCTTGATTGTTTCCCACTCATTCCTTTTGGTTTGGGGAACATGTCAAAATCCCATGCCCAGAGAACTTCAACTAGAGTTCGCAGAAATGCTCAGTGGACACCCCAGGTAGGGTAAGGATCAGCATTTCCACACTACTCAGAGAATTTTTATTTTCAGGGATGGATTTTTAGCCCAATTCAAGTTGAAGAAAAGTGGTTTCGTGAAAATCGCAGAAATTTTTTTTTCAGAAACTCCGGGGTGCCTGGAGGTCGCGGTGCACCACGCGACAGTTGTATTCCAAAACTGAGTCACTCAGATCACACGAGTACCAAGGCATCCTTGAAACTCATTCAAATGCAAGTGCTTCTATCTGTTTCCTTGATTGTTTCCCACTCATTCCTTTTGGTTTGGGGAACATGTCAAAATCCCATGCCCAGAGAACTTCAGATAGAGTTCGCGGAAAGGCTCAGTGGACAACCCAGGCAGGGTAAGGATCAGCATTTCCACACTACTCAGAGAATTTTTATTTTCAGGGATGGATTTTTAGCCCAAATCAAGTTGAAGAAAAGTGGTTTCGTGAAAATCGCAGAAAATTTTTTTTCAGAAACTCCGGGGTGCCTGGAGGTCGCGGTGCACCACGCGACAGTTGTATTCCAAAACTGAGTCACTCAGATCACACGAGTACCAAGGCATCCTTGAAACTTATTCAAATGCAAGTGCTTCTATCTGTTTCCTTGATTGTTTCCCAATCATTCCTTTTGGTTTAGGGAACATGTCAATATCCCATGCCCAGAGAACTTCAACTAGAGTTCACGGAAATGCTCAGTGGACAACCCAGGCAGGGTAAGGATCAGCATTTCCACACTACTCAGAGAATTTTTATTTTCAGGGATGGATTTTTAGCCCAAATCAAGTTGAAGAAAAGTGGTTTCGTGAAAATCGCAGAAATTTTTTTTTCAGAAACTCCGGGGTGCCTGGAGGTCGCGGTGCACCACGCGACAGTTGTATTCCAAAACTGAGTCACTCAGATCACACGAGTACCAAGGCATCCTTGAAACTCATTCAAATGCAAGTGCTTCTATCTGTTTCCTTGATTGTTTCCCACTCATTCCTTTTGGTTTGGGGAACATGTCAAAATCCCATGCCCAGAGAACTTCAGATAGAGTTCGCGGAAAGGCTCAGTGGACAACCCAGGCAGGGTAAGGATCAGCATTTCCACACTACTCAGAGAATTTTTATTTTCAGGGATGGATTTTTAGCCCAAATCAAGTTGAAGAAAAGTGGTTTCGTGAAAATCGCAGAAAATTTTTTTTCAGAAACTCCGGGGTGCCTGGAGGTCGCGGTGCACCACGCGACAGTTGTATTCCAAAACTGAGTCACTCAGATCACACGAGTACCAAGGCATCCTTGAAACTTATTCAAATGCAAGTGCTTCTATCTGTTTCCTTGATTGTTTCCCACTCATTCCTTTTGGTTTGGGGAACATGTCAATATCCCATGCCCAGAGAACTTCAACTAGAGTTCACGGAAATGCTCAGTGGACAACCCAGGCAGGGTAAGGATCAGCATTTCCACACTACTCAGAGAATTTTCATTTTCAGGGATGGATTTTTAGCCCAAATCAAGTTGAAGAAAAGTGGTTTCGTGAAAATCGCAGAAAATTTTTTTTCGGAAACTCCGGGGTGCCTGGAGGTCGCGGTGCACCACGCGACAGTTGTATTCCAAAACTGAGTCACTCAGATCACACGAGTACCAAGGCATCCTTGAAACTCATTCAAATGCAAGTGCTTCTATCTGTTTCGTTGATTGTTTCCCACTCATTCCTTTTGGTTTGGGGAACATGTCAAAATCCCATGCCCAGAGAACTTCAACTAGAGTTCGCGGAAATGCTCAGTGGACACCCCAGGTAGGGTAAGGATCAGCATTTCCACACTACTCAGAGAATTTTTATTTTCAGGGATGGATTTTTAGCCCAAATCAAGTTGAAGAAAAGTGGTTTCGTGAAAATCGCAGAAATTTTTTTTTCAGAAACTCCGGGGTGCCTGGAGGTCGCGGTGCACCACGCGACAGTTGTATTCCAAAACTGAGTCACTCAGATCACACGAGTACCAAGGCATCCTTGAAACTCATTCAAATGCAAGTGCTTCTATCTGTTTCCTTGATTGTTTCCCACTCATTCCTTTTGGTTTGGGGAACATGTCAAAATCCCATGCCCAGAGAACTTCAGATAGAGTTCGCGGAAAGGCTCAGTGGACAACCCAGGCAGGGTAAGGATCAGCATTTCCACACTACTCAGAGAATTTTTATTTTCAGGGATGGATTTTTAGCCCAAATCAAGTTGAAGAAAAGTGGTTTCGTGAAAATCGCAGAAAATTTTTTTTCAGAAACTCCGGGGTGCCTGGAGGTCGCGGTGCACCACGCGACAGTTGTATTCCAAAACTGAGTCACTCAGATCACACGAGTACCAAGGCATCCTTGAAACTTATTCAAATGCAAGTGCTTCTATCTGTTTCCTTGATTGTTTCCCACTCATTCCTTTTGGTTTGGGGAACATGTCAATATCCCATGCCCAGAGAACTTCAACTAGAGTTCGCGGAAATGCTCATTGGACACCCCAGGTAGGGTAAGGATCAGCATTTCCACACTACTCAGAGAATTTTTATTTTCAGGGATGGATTTTTAGCCCAATTCAAGTTGAAGAAAAGTGGTTTCGTGAAAATCGCAGAAAATTTTTTTTCAGAAACTCCGGGGTGCCTGGAGGTCGCGGTGCACCACGCGACAGTTGTATTCCAAAACTGAGTCACTCAGATCACACGAGTACCAAGGCATCCTTGAAACTCATTCAAATGCAAGTGCTTCTATCTGTTTCGTTGATTGTTTCCCACTCATTCCTTTTGGTTTGGGGAACATGTGAAAATCCCATGCCCAGAGAACTTCAACTAGAGTTCGCGGAAATGCTCAGTGGACACCCCAGGTAGGGTAAGGATCAGCATTTCCACACTACTCAGAGAATTTTTATTTTCAGGGATGGATTTTTAGCCCAAATCAAGTTGAAGAAAAGTGGTTTCGTGAAAATCGCAGAAAATTTTTTTTCAGAAACTCCGGGGTGCCTGGAGGTCGCGGTGCACCACGCGACAGTTGTATTCCAAAACTGAGTCACTCAGATCACACGAGTACCAAGGCATCCTTGAAACTCATTCAAATGCAAGTGCTTCTATCTGTTTCCTTGATTGTTTCCCACTCATTCCTTTTGGTTTGGGGAACATGTCAAAATCCCATGCCCAGAGAACTTCAACTAGAGTTCGCGGAAATGCTCAGTGGACACCCCAGGTAGGGTAAGGATCAGCATTTCCACACTACTCAGAGAATTTTTATTTTCAGGGATGGATTTTTAGCCCAAATCAAGTTGAAGAAAAGTGGTTTCGTGAAAATCGCAGAAAATTTTTTTTCAGAAACTCCGGGGTGCCAGGAGGTCGCGGTGCACCACGCGACAGTTGTATTCCAAAACTGAGTCACTCATATAACACGAATACCCAAGCATGCTTGAAACTCATACAAATGCAAGTGCTTCTATCTGTTGTCTTGATTGTTTCCCACTCATTCCTTTTGGTTTGGGGAACATGTCAAAATCCCATGCCCAGAGAACTTCAACTAGAGTTCGCGGAAATGCTCAGTGGACACCCCAGGTAGGGTAAGGATCACCATTTCCACACTACTCAGAGAATTTTTATTTTCAGGGATGGATTTTTAGCCCAATTCAAGTTGAAGAAAAGTGGTTTCGTGAAAATCGCAGAAAATTTTTTTTCAGAAACTCCGGGGTGCCTGGAGGTCGCGGTGCACCACGCGACAGTTGTATTCCAAAACTGAGTCACTCAGATCACACGAGTACCAAGGCATCCTTGAAACTTATTCAAATGCAAGTGCTTCTATCTGTTTCCTTGATTGTTTCCCACTCATTCCTTTTGGTTTGGGGAACATGTCAATATCCCATGCCCAGAGAACTTCAACTAGAGTTCACGGAAATGCTCAGTGGACAACCCAGGCAGGGTAAGGATCAGCATTTCCACACTACTCAGAGAATTTTTATTTTCAGGGATGGATTTTTAGCCCAAATCAAGTTGAAGAAAAGTGGTTTCGTGAAAATCGCAGAAATTTTTTTTTCAGAAACTCCGGGGTGCCTGGAGGTCGCGGTGCACCACGCGACAGTTGTATTCCAAAACTGAGTCACTCAGATCACACGAGTACCAAGGCATCCTTGAAACTCATTCAAATGCAAGTGCTTCTATCTGTTTCCTTGATTGTTTCCCACTCATTCCTTTTGGTTTGGGGAACATGTCAAAATCCCATGCCCAGAGAACTTCAGATAGAGTTCGCGGAAAGGCTCAGTGGACAACCCAGGCAGGGTAAGGATCAGCATTTCCACACTACTCAGAGAATTTTTATTTTCAGGGATGGATTTTTAGCCCAAATCAAGTTGAAGAAAAGTGGTTTCGTGAAAATCGCAGAAAATTTTTTTTCAGAAACTCCGGGGTGCCTGGAGGTCGTGGTGCACCACGCGACAGTTGTATTCCAAAACTGAGTCACTCAGATCACACGAGTACCAAGGCATCCTTGAAACTCATTCAAATGCAAGTGCTTCTATCTGTTTCCTTGATTGTTTCCCACTCATTCCTTTTGGTTTGGGGAACATGTCAAAATCCCATGCCCAGAGAACTTCAACTAGAGTTCGCGGAAATGCTCAGTGGACACCCCAGGTAGGGTAAGGATCAGCATTTCCACACTACTCAGAGAATTTTTATTTTCAGGGATGGATTTTTAGCCCAATTCAAGTTGAAGAAAAGTGGTTTCGTGAAAATCGCAGAAAATTTTTTTTCAGAAACTCCGGGGTGCCTGGAGGTCGCGGTGCACCACGCGACAGTTGTATTCCAAAACTGAGTCACTCAGATCACACGAATACCCAAGCATGCTTGAAACTCATACAAATGCAAGTGCTTCTATCTGTTTCCTTGATTGTTTCCCACTCATTCCTTTTGGTTTGGGGAACATGTCAAAATCCCATGCCCAGAGAACTTCAACTAGAGTTCGCGGAAATGCTCAGTGGACACCCCAGGTAGGGTAAGGATCACCATTTCCACACTACTCAGAGAATTTTTATTTTCAGGGATGGATTTTTAGCCCAAATCAAGTTGAAGAAAAGTGGTTTCGTGAAAATCGCAGAAAATTTTTTTTCAGAAACTCCGGGGTGCCTGGAGGTCGCGGTGCACCACGCGACAGTTGTATTCCAAAACTGAGTCACTCAGATCACACGAGCACCAAGGCATCCTTGAAACTCATTCAAATGCAAGTGCTTCTATCTGTTTCCTTGATTGTTTCCCACTCATTCCTTTTGGTTTGGGGAACATGTCAAAATCCCATGCCCAGAGAACTTCAACTAGAGTTCGCGGAAATGCTCAGTGGACACCCCAGGTAGGGTAAGGATCAGCATTTCCACACTACTCAGAGAATTTTTATTTTCAGGGATGGATTTTTAGCCCAATTCAAGTTGAAGAAAAGTGGTTTCGTGAAAATCGCAGAAAATTTTTTTTCAGAAACTCCGGGGTGCCTGGAGGTCGCGGTGCACCACGCGACAGTTGTATTCCAAAACTGAGTCACTCAGATCACACGAATACCCAAGCATGCTTGAAACTCATACAAATGCAAGTGCTTCTATCTGTTGTCTTGATTGTTTCCCACTCATTCCTTTTGGTTTGGGGAACATGTCAAAATCCCATGCCCAGAGAACTTCAACTAGAGTTCGCGGAAATGCTCAGTGGACACCCCAGGTAGGGTAAGGATCAGCATTTCCACACTACTCAGAGAATTTTTATTTTCAGGGATGGATTTTTAGCCCAATTCAAGTTGAAGAAAAGTGGTTTCGTGAAAATCGCAGAAAATTTTTTTTCAGAAACTCCGGGGTGCCTGGAGGTCGCGGTGCACCACGCGACAGTTGTATTCCAAAACTGAGTCACTCAGATCACACGAATACCCAAGCATGCTTGAAACTCATACAAATGCAAGTGCTTCTATCTGTTGTCTTGATTGTTTCCCACTCATTCCTTTTGGTTTGGGGAACATGTCAAAATCCCATGCCCAGAGAACTTCAACTAGAGTTCGCGGAAATGCTCAGTGGACACCCCAGGTAGGGTAAGGATCAGCATTTTCACACTACTCAGAGAATTTTTATTTTCAGGGATGGATTTTTAGCCCAAATCAAGTTGAAGAAAAGTGGTTTCGTGAAAATCGCAGAAAATTTTTTTTCAGAAACTCCGGGGTGCCTGGAGGTCGCGGTGCACCACGCGACAGTTGTATTCCAAAACTGACTCACTCAGATCACACGAGTACCAAGGCATCCTTGAAACTCATTCAAATGCAAGTGCTTCTATCTGTTTCCTTGACTGTTTCCAACTCATTCCTTTTGGTTTGGGGAACATGTCAAAATCCCATGCCCAGAGAACTTCAGATAGAGTTCGCGGAAAGGCTCAGTGGACAACCCAGGCAGGGTAAGGATCAGCATTTCCACACTACTCAGAGAATTTTTATTTTCAGGGATGGATTTTTAGCCCAAATCAAGTTGAAGAAAAGTGGTTTCGTGAAAATCGCAGAAAATTTTTTTTCAGAAACTCCGGGGTGCCTGGAGGTCGCGGTGCACCACGCGACAGTTGTATTCCAAAACTGAGTCACTCAGATCACACGAGTACCAAGGCATCCTTGAAACTTATTCAAATGCAAGTGCTTCTATCTGTTTCCTTGATTGTTTCCCACTCATTCCTTTTGGTTTGGGGAACATGTCAATATCCCATGCCCAGAGAACTTCAACTAGAGTTCGCGGAAATGCTCATTGGACACCCCAGGTAGGGTAAGGATCAGCATTTCCACACTACTCAGAGAATTTTTATTTTCAGGGATGGATTTTTAGCCCAATTCAAGTTGAAGAAAAGTGGTTTCGTGAAAATCGCAGAAAATTTTTTTTCAGAAACTCCGGGGTGCCTGGAGGTCGCGGTGCACCACGCGACAGTTGTATTCCAAAACTGAGTCACTCAGATCACACGAGTACCAAGGCATCCTTGAAACTCATTCAAATGCAAGTGCTTCTATCTGTTTCGTTGATTGTTTCCCACTCATTCCTTTTGGTTTGGGGAACATGTGAAAATCCCATGCCCAGAGAACTTCAACTAGAGTTCGCGGAAATGCTCAGTGGACACCCCAGGTAGGGTAAGGATCAGCATTTCCACACTACTCAGAGAATTTTTATTTTCAGGGATGGATTTTTAGCCCAAATCAAGTTGAAGAAAAGTGGTTTCGTGAAAATCGCAGAAAATTTTTTTTCAGAAACTCCGGGGTGCCTGGAGGTCGCGGTGCACCACGCGACAGTTGTATTCCAAAACTGAGTCACTCAGATCACACGAGTACCAAGGCATCCTTGAAACTCATTCAAATACAAGTGCTTCTATCTGTTTCCTTGATTGTTTCCCACTCATTCCTTTTGGTTTGGGGAACATGTCAAAATCCCATGCCCAGAGAACTTCAACTAGAGTTCGCGGAAATGCTCAGTGGACACCCCAGGTAGGGTAAGGATCAGCATTTCCACACTACTCAGAGAATTTTTATTTTCAGGGATGGATTTTTAGCCCAAATCAAGTTGAAGAAAAGTGGTTTCGTGAAAATCGCAGAAAATTTTTTTTCAGAAACTCCGGGGTGCCAGGAGGTCGCGGTGCACCACGCGACAGTTGTATTCCAAAACTGAGTCACTCATATAACACGAATACCCAAGCATGCTTGAAACTCATACAAATGCAAGTGCTTCTATCTGTTGTCTTGATTGTTTCCCACTCATTCCTTTTGGTTTGGGGAACATGTCAAAATCCCATGCCCAGAGAACTTCAACTAGAGTTCGCGGAAATGCTCAGTGGACACCCCAGGTAGGGTAAGGATCACCATTTCCACACTACTCAGAGAATTTTTATTTTCAGGGATGGATTTTTAGCCCAATTCAAGTTGAAGAAAAGTGGTTTCGTGAAAATCGCAGAAAATTTTTTTTCAGAAACTCCGGGGTGCCTGGAGGTCGCGGTGCACCACGCGACAGTTGTATTCCAAAACTGAGTCACTCAGATCACACGAGTACCAAGGCATCCTTGAAACTTATTCAAATGCAAGTGCTTCTATCTGTTTCCTTGATTGTTTCCCACTCATTCCTTTTGGTTTGGGGAACATGTCAATATCCCATGCCCAGAGAACTTCAACTAGAGTTCACGGAAATGCTCAGTGGACAACCCAGGCAGGGTAAGGATCAGCATTTCCACACTACTCAGAGAATTTTTATTTTCAGGGATGGATTTTTAGCCCAAATCAAGTTGAAGAAAAGTGGTTTCGTGAAAATCGCAGAAATTTTTTTTTCAGAAACTCCGGGGTGCCTGGAGGTCGCGGTGCACCACGCGACAGTTGTATTCCAAAACTGAGTCACTCAGATCACACGAGTACCAAGGCATCCTTGAAACTCATTCAAATGCAAGTGCTTCTATCTGTTTCCTTGATTGTTTCCCACTCATTCCTTTTGGTTTGGGGAACATGTCAAAATCCCATGCCCAGAGAACTTCAGATAGAGTTCGCGGAAAGGCTCAGTGGACAACCCAGGCAGGGTAAGGATCAGCATTTCCACACTACTCAGAGAATTTTTATTTTCAGGGATGGATTTTTAGCCCAAATCAAGTTGAAGAAAAGTGGTTTCGTGAAAATCGCAGAAAATTTTTTTTCAGAAACTCCGGGGTGCCTGGAGGTCGTGGTGCACCACGCGACAGTTGTATTCCAAAACTGAGTCACTCAGATCACACGAGTACCAAGGCATCCTTGAAACTCATTCAAATGCAAGTGCTTCTATCTGTTTCCTTGATTGTTTCCCACTCATTCCTTTTGGTTTGGGGAACATGTCAAAATCCCATGCCCAGAGAACTTCAACTAGAGTTCGCGGAAATGCTCAGTGGACACCCCAGGTAGGGTAAGGATCAGCATTTCCACACTACTCAGAGAATTTTTATTTTCAGGGATGGATTTTTAGCCCAATTCAAGTTGAAGAAAAGTGGTTTCGTGAAAATCGCAGAAAATTTTTTTTCAGAAACTCCGGGGTGCCTGGAGGTCGCGGTGCACCACGCGACAGTTGTATTCCAAAACTGAGTCACTCAGATCACACGAATACCCAAGCATGCTTGAAACTCATACAAATGCAAGTGCTTCTATCTGTTGTCTTGATTGTTGCCCACTCATTCCTTTTGGTTTGGGGAACATGTCAAAATCCCATGCCCAGAGAACTTCAACTAGAGTTCGCGGAAATGCTCAGTGGACACCCCAGGTAGGGTAAGGATCACCATTTCCACACTACTCAGAGAATTTTTATTTTCAGGGATGGATTTTTAGCCCAAATCAAGTTGAAGAAAAGTGGTTTCGTGAAAATCGCAGAAAATTTTTTTTCAGAAACTCCGGGGTGCCTGGAGGTCGCGGTGCACCACGCGACAGTTGTATTCCAAAACTGAGTCACTCAGATCACACGAGCACCAAGGCATCCTTGAAACTCATTCAAATGCAAGTGCTTCTATCTGTTTCCTTGATTGTTTCCCACTCATTCCTTTTGGTTTGGGGAACATGTCAAAATCCCATGCCCAGAGAACTTCAACTAGAGTTCGCGGAAATGCTCAGTGGACACCCCAGGTAGGGTAAGGATCAGCATTTCCACACTACTCAGAGAATTTTTATTTTCAGGGATGGATTTTTAGCCCAATTCAAGTTGAAGAAAAGTGGTTTCGTGAAAATCGCAGAAAATTTTTTTTCAGAAACTCCGGGGTGCCTGGAGGTCGCGGTGCACCACGCGACAGTTGTATTCCAAAACTGAGTCACTCAGATCACACGAATACCCAAGCATGCTTGAAACTCATACAAATGCAAGTGCTTCTATCTGTTGTCTTGATTGTTTCCCACTCATTCCTTTTGGTTTGGGGAACATGTCAAAATCCCATGCCCAGAGAACTTCAACTAGAGTTCGCGGAAATGCTCAGTGGACACCCCAGGTAGGGTAAGGATCAGCATTTCCACACTACTCAGAGAATTTTTATTTTCAGGGATGGATTTTTAGCCCAATTCAAGTTGAAGAAAAGTGGTTTCGTGAAAATCGCAGAAAATTTTTTTTCAGAAACTCCGGGGTGCCTGGAGGTCGCGGTGCACCACGCGACAGTTGTATTCCAAAACTGAGTCACTCAGATCACACGAATACCCAAGCATGCTTGAAACTCATACAAATGCAAGTGCTTCTATCTGTTGTCTTGATTGTTTCCCACTCATTCCTTTTGGTTTGGGGAACATGTCAAAATCCCATGCCCAGAGAACTTCAACTAGAGTTCGCGGAAATGCTCAGTGGACACCCCAGGTAGGGTAAGGATCAGCATTTTCACACTACTCAGAGAATTTTTATTTTCAGGGATGGATTTTTAGCCCAAATCAAGTTGAAGAAAAGTGGTTTCGTGAAAATCGCAGAAAATTTTTTTTCAGAAACTCCGGGGTGCCTGGAGGTCGCGGTGCACCACGCGACAGTTGTATTCCAAAACTGACTCACTCAGATCACACGAGTACCAAGGCATCCTTGAAACTCATTCAAATGCAAGTGCTTCTATCTGTTTCCTTGACTGTTTCCAACTCATTCCTTTTGGTTTGGGGAACATGTCAAAATCCCATGCCCAGAGAACTTCAACTAGAGTTCGCTGAAATTCTCAGTGGACACCCCAGGTAGGGTAAGGATCACCATTTCCACACTACTCAGAGAATTTTTATTTTCAGGGATGGATTTTTAGCCCAAATCAAGTTGAAGAAAAGTGGTTTCGTGAAAATCGCAGAAAATTTTTTTTCAGAAACTCCGGGGTGCCTGGAGGTCGCGGTGCACCACGCGACAGTTGTATTCCAAAACTGAGTCACTCAGATCACACGAGTACCAAGGCATCCTTGAAACTTATTCAAATGCAAGTGCTTCTATCTGTTTCCTTGATTGTTTCCCACTCATTCCTTTTGGTTTGGGGAACATGTCAATATCCCATGCCCAGAGAACTTCAACTAGAGTTCACGGAAATGCTCAGTGGACAACCCAGGCAGGGTAAGGATCAGCATTTCCACACTACTCAGAGAATTTTTATTTTCAGGGATGGATTTTTAGCCCAAATCAAGTTGAAGAAAAGTGGTTTCGTGAAAATCGCAGAAAATTTTTTTTCAGAAACTCCGGGGTGCCTGGAGGTCGCGGTGCACCACGCGACAGTTGTATTCCAAAACTGAGTCACTCAGATCACACGAGTACCAAGGCATCCTTGAAACTCATTCAAATGCAAGTGCTTCTATCTGTTTCCTTGATTGTTTCCCACTCATTCCTTTTGGTTTGGGGAACATGTCAAAATCCCATGCCCAGAGAACTTCAACTAGAGTTCGCGGAAATGCTCAGTGGACACCCCAGGTAGGGTAAGGATCACCATTTCCACACTACTCAGAGAATTTTTATTTTCAGGGATGGATTTTTAGCCCAAATCAAGTTGAAGAAAAGTGGTTTCGTGAAAATCGCAGAAAATTTTTTTTCAGAAACTCCGGGGTGCCTGGAGGTCGCGGTGCACCACGCGACAGTTGTATTCCAAAACTGAGTCACTCAGATCACACGAGCACCAAGGCATCCTTGAAACTCATTCAAATGCAAGTGCTTCTATCTGTTTCCTTGATTGTTTCCCACTCATTCCTTTTGGTTTGGGGAACATGTCAAAATCCCATGCCCAGAGAACTTCAACTAGAGTTCGCGGAAATGCTCAGTGGACACCCCAGGTAGGGTAAGGATCAGCATTTTCACACTACTCAGAGAATTTTTATTTTCAGGGATGGATTTTTAGCCCAAATCAAGTTGAAGAAAAGTGGTTTCGTGAAAATCGCAGAAATTTTTTTTTCAGAAACTCCGGGGTGCCTGGAGGTCGCGGTGCACCACGCGACAGTTGTATTCCAAAACTGAGTCACTCAGATCACACGAGTACCAAGGCATCCTTGAAACTCATTCAAATGCAAGTGCTTCTATCTGTTTCCTTGATTGTTTCCCACTCATTCCTTTTGGTTTGGGGAACATGTCAAAATCCCATGCCCAGAGAACTTCAACTAGAGTTCGCGGAAATGCTCAGTGGACACCCCAGGTAGGGTAAGGATCAGCATTTCCACACTACTCAGAGAATTTTTATTTTCAGGGATGGATTTTTAGCCCAATTCAAGTTGAAGAAAAGTGGTTTCGTGAAAATCGCAGAAAATTTTTTTTCAGAAACTCCGGGGTGCCTGGAGGTCGCGGTGCACCACGCGACAGTTGTATTCCAAAACTGAGTCACTCAGATCACACGAATACCCAAGCATGCTTGAAACTCATACAAATGCAAGTGCTTCTATCTGTTGTCTTGATTGTTTCCCACTCATTCCTTTTGGTTTGGGGAACATGTCAAAATCCCATGCCCAGAGAACTTCAACTAGAGTTCGCGGAAATGCTCAGTGGACACCCCAGGTAGGGTAAGGATCACCATTTCCACACTACTCAGAGAATTTTTATTTTCAGGGATGGATATTTAGCCCAAATCAAGTTGAAGAAAAGTGGTTTCGTGAAAATCGCAGAAAAATTTTTTTTCAGAAACTCCGGGGTGCCTGGAGGTCGCGGTGCACCACGCGACAGTTGTATTCCAAAACTGAGTCACTCAGATCACACGAGCACCAAGGCATCCTTGAAACTCATTCAAATGCAAGTGCTTCTATCTGTTTCCTTGATTGTTTCCCACTCATTCCTTTTGGTTTGGGGAACATGTCAAAATCCCATGCCCAGAGAACTTCAGATAGAGTTCGCGGAAAGGCTCAGTGGACAACCCAGGCAGGGTAAGGATCAGCATTTCCACACTACTCAGAGAATTTTTATTTTCAGGGATGGATTTTTAGCCCAAATCAAGTTGAAGAAAAGTGGTTTCGTGAAAATCAAAGAAAATTTTTTTTCAGAAACTCCGGGGTGCCTGGAGGTCGCGGTGCACCACGCGACAGTTCTATTCCAAAACTGAGTCACTCAGATCACACGAGTACCAAGGCATCCTTGAAACTCATTCAAATGCAAGTGCTTCTATCTGTTTCCTTGATTGTTTCCCACTCATTCCTTTTGGTTTGGGGAACATGTCAAAATCCCATGCCCAGAGAACTTCAACTAGAGTTCGCGGAAATGCTCAGTGGACACCCCAGGTAGGGTAAGGATCAGCATTTCCACACTACTCAGAGAATTTTTATTTTCAGGGATGGATTTTTAGCCCAATTCAAGTTGAAGAAAAGTGGTTTCGTGAAAATCGCAGAAAATTTTTTTTCAGAAACTCTGGGGTGCCTGGAGGTCGCGGTGCACCACGCGACAGTTGTATTCCAAAACTGAGTCACTCAGATCACACGAGCACCAAGGCATCCTTGAAACTCATTCAAATGCAAGTGCTTCTATCTGTTTCCTTGATTGTTTCCCACTCATTCCTTTTGGTTTGGGGAACATGTCAAAATCCCATGCCCAGAGAACTTCAACTAGAGTTCGCGGAAATGCTCAGTGGACACCCCAGGTAGGGTAAGGATCTGCATTTTCACACTACTCAGAGAATTTTTATTTTCAGGGATGGATTTTTAGCCCAAATCAAGTTGAAGAAAAGTGGTTTCGTGAAAATCGCAGAAATTTTTTTTTCAGAAACTCCGGGGTGCCTGGAGGTCGCGGTGCACCACGCGACAGTTGTATTCCAAAACTGAGTCACTCAGATCACACGAGTACCAAGGCATCCTTGAAACTCATTCAAATGCAAGTGCTTCTATCTGTTTCCTTGATTGTTTCCCACTCATTACTTTTGGTTTGGTGAACATGTCAAAATCCCATGCCCAGAGAACTTCAACTAGAGTTCGCGGAAATGCTCAGTGGACACCCCAGGTAGGGTAAGGATCAGCATTTCCACACTACTCAGAGAATTTTTATTTTCAGGGATGGATTTTTAGCCCAAATCAAGTTGAAGAAAAGTGGTTTCGTGAAAATCGCAGAAATTTTTTTTTCAGAAACTCCGGGGTGCCTGGAGGTCGCGGTGCACCACGCGACAGTTGTATTCCAAAACTGAGTCACTCAGATCACATGAGTACCAAGGCATCCTTGAAACTCATTCAAATGCAAGTGCTTCTATCTGTTTCCTTGATTGTTTCCCACTCATTCCTTTTGGTTTGGGGAACATGTCAAAATCCCATGCCCAGAGAACTTCAGATAGAGTTCGCGGAAAGGCTCAGTGGACAACCCAGGCAGGGTAAGGATCAGCATTTCCACACTACTCAGAGAATTTTTATTTTCAGGGATGGATTTTTAGCCCAAATCAAGTTGAAGAAAAGTGGTTTCGTGAAAATCGCAGAAAATTTTTTTTCAGAAACTCCGGGGTGCCTGGAGGTCGTGGTGCACCACGCGACAGTTGTATTCCAAAACTGAGTCACTCAGATCACACGAGTACCAAGGCATCCTTGAAACTCATTCAAATGCAAGTGCTTCTATCTGTTTCCTTGATTGTTTCCCACTCATTCCTTTTGGTTTGGGGAACATGTCAAAATCCCATGCCCAGAGAACTTCAACTAGAGTTCGCGGAAATGCTCAGTGGACACCCCAGGTAGGGTAAGGATCAGCATTTCCACACTACTCAGAGAATTTTTATTTTCAGGGATGGATTTTTAGCCCAATTCAAGTTGAAGAAAAGTGGTTTCGTGAAAATCGCAGAAAATTTTTTTTCAGAAACTCCGGGGTGCCTGGAGGTCGCGGTGCACCACGCGACAGTTGTATTCCAAAACTGAGTCACTCAGATCACACGAATACCCAAGCATGCTTGAAACTCATACAAATGCAAGTGCTTCTATCTGTTTCCTTGATTGTTTCCCACTCATTCCTTTTGGTTTGGGGAACATGTCAAAATCCCATGCCCAGAGAACTTCAACTAGAGTTCGCGGAAATGCTCAGTGGACACCCCAGGTAGGGTAAGGATCACCATTTCCACACTACTCAGAGAATTTTTATTTTCAGGGATGGATTTTTAGCCCAAATCAAGTTGAAGAAAAGTGGTTTCGTGAAAATCGCAGAAAATTTTTTTTCAGAAACTCCGGGGTGCCTGGAGGTCGCGGTGCACCACGCGACAGTTGTATTCCAAAACTGAGTCACTCAGATCACACGAGCACCAAGGCATCCTTGAAACTCATTCAAATGCAAGTGCTTCTATCTGTTTCCTTGATTGTTTCCCACTCATTCCTTTTGGTTTGGGGAACATGTCAAAATCCCATGCCCAGAGAACTTCAACTAGAGTTCGCGGAAATGCTCAGTGGACACCCCAGGTAGGGTAAGGATCAGCATTTCCACACTACTCAGAGAATTTTTATTTTCAGGGATGGATTTTTAGCCCAATTCAAGTTGAAGAAAAGTGGTTTCGTGAAAATCGCAGAAAATTTTTTTTCAGAAACTCCGGGGTGCCTGGAGGTCGCGGTGCACCACGCGACAGTTGTATTCCAAAACTGAGTCACTCAGATCACACGAATACCCAAGCATGCTTGAAACTCATACAAATGCAAGTGCTTCTATCTGTTGTCTTGATTGTTTCCCACTCATTCCTTTTGGTTTGGGGAACATGTCAAAATCCCATGCCCAGAGAACTTCAACTAGAGTTCGCGGAAATGCTCAGTGGACACCCCAGGTAGGGTAAGGATCAGCATTTCCACACTACTCAGAGAATTTTTATTTTCAGGGATGGATTTTTAGCCCAATTCAAGTTGAAGAAAAGTGGTTTCGTGAAAATCGCAGAAAATTTTTTTTCAGAAACTCCGGGGTGCCTGGAGGTCGCGGTGCACCACGCGACAGTTGTATTCCAAAACTGAGTCACTCAGATCACACGAATACCCAAGCATGCTTGAAACTCATACAAATGCAAGTGCTTCTATCTGTTGTCTTGATTGTTTCCCACTCATTCCTTTTGGTTTGGGGAACATGTCAAAATCCCATGCCCAGAGAACTTCAACTAGAGTTCGCGGAAATGCTCAGTGGACACCCCAGGTAGGGTAAGGATCAGCATTTTCACACTACTCAGAGAATTTTTATTTTCAGGGATGGATTTTTAGCCCAAATCAAGTTGAAGAAAAGTGGTTTCGTGAAAATCGCAGAAAATTTTTTTTCAGAAACTCCGGGGTGCCTGGAGGTCGCGGTGCACCACGCGACAGTTGTATTCCAAAACTGACTCACTCAGATCACACGAGTACCAAGGCATCCTTGAAACTCATTCAAATGCAAGTGCTTCTATCTGTTTCCTTGACTGTTTCCAACTCATTCCTTTTGGTTTGGGGAACATGTCAAAATCCCATGCCCAGAGAACTTCAGATAGAGTTCGCGGAAAGGCTCAGTGGACAACCCAGGCAGGGTAAGGATCAGCATTTCCACACTACTCAGAGAATTTTTATTTTCAGGGATGGATTTTTAGCCCAAATCAAGTTGAAGAAAAGTGGTTTCGTGAAAATCGCAGAAAATTTTTTTTCAGAAACTCCGGGGTGCCTGGAGGTCGCGGTGCACCACGCGACAGTTGTATTCCAAAACTGAGTCACTCAGATCACACGAGTACCAAGGCATCCTTGAAACTTATTCAAATGCAAGTGCTTCTATCTGTTTCCTTGATTGTTTCCCACTCATTCCTTTTGGTTTGGGGAACATGTCAATATCCCATGCCCAGAGAACTTCAACTAGAGTTCGCGGAAATGCTCATTGGACACCCCAGGTAGGGTAAGGATCAGCATTTCCACACTACTCAGAGAATTTTTATTTTCAGGGATGGATTTTTAGCCCAATTCAAGTTGAAGAAAAGTGGTTTCGTGAAAATCGCAGAAAATTTTTTTTCAGAAACTCCGGGGTGCCTGGAGGTCGCGGTGCACCACGCGACAGTTGTATTCCAAAACTGAGTCACTCAGATCACACGAGTACCAAGGCATCCTTGAAACTCATTCAAATGCAAGTGCTTCTATCTGTTTCGTTGATTGTTTCCCACTCATTCCTTTTGGTTTGGGGAACATGTGAAAATCCCATGCCCAGAGAACTTCAACTAGAGTTCGCGGAAATGCTCAGTGGACACCCCAGGTAGGGTAAGGATCAGCATTTCCACACTACTCAGAGAATTTTTATTTTCAGGGATGGATTTTTAGCCCAAATCAAGTTGAAGAAAAGTGGTTTCGTGAAAATCGCAGAAAATTTTTTTTCAGAAACTCCGGGGTGCCTGGAGGTCGCGGTGCACCACGCGACAGTTGTATTCCAAAACTGAGTCACTCAGATCACACGAGTACCAAGGCATCCTTGAAACTCATTCAAATACAAGTGCTTCTATCTGTTTCCTTGATTGTTTCCCACTCATTCCTTTTGGTTTGGGGAACATGTCAAAATCCCATGCCCAGAGAACTTCAACTAGAGTTCGCGGAAATGCTCAGTGGACACCCCAGGTAGGGTAAGGATCAGCATTTCCACACTACTCAGAGAATTTTTATTTTCAGGGATGGATTTTTAGCCCAAATCAAGTTGAAGAAAAGTGGTTTCGTGAAAATCGCAGAAAATTTTTTTTCAGAAACTCCGGGGTGCCAGGAGGTCGCGGTGCACCACGCGACAGTTGTATTCCAAAACTGAGTCACTCATATAACACGAATACCCAAGCATGCTTGAAACTCATACAAATGCAAGTGCTTCTATCTGTTGTCTTGATTGTTTCCCACTCATTCCTTTTGGTTTGGGGAACATGTCAAAATCCCATGCCCAGAGAACTTCAACTAGAGTTCGCGGAAATGCTCAGTGGACACCCCAGGTAGGGTAAGGATCACCATTTCCACACTACTCAGAGAATTTTTATTTTCAGGGATGGATTTTTAGCCCAATTCAAGTTGAAGAAAAGTGGTTTCGTGAAAATCGCAGAAAATTTTTTTTCAGAAACTCCGGGGTGCCTGGAGGTCGCGGTGCACCACGCGACAGTTGTATTCCAAAACTGAGTCACTCAGATCACACGAGTACCAAGGCATCCTTGAAACTTATTCAAATGCAAGTGCTTCTATCTGTTTCCTTGATTGTTTCCCACTCATTCCTTTTGGTTTGGGGAACATGTCAATATCCCATGCCCAGAGAACTTCAACTAGAGTTCACGGAAATGCTCAGTGGACAACCCAGGCAGGGTAAGGATCAGCATTTCCACACTACTCAGAGAATTTTTATTTTCAGGGATGGATTTTTAGCCCAAATCAAGTTGAAGAAAAGTGGTTTCGTGAAAATCGCAGAAATTTTTTTTTCAGAAACTCCGGGGTGCCTGGAGGTCGCGGTGCACCACGCGACAGTTGTATTCCAAAACTGAGTCACTCAGATCACACGAGTACCAAGGCATCCTTGAAACTCATTCAAATGCAAGTGCTTCTATCTGTTTCCTTGATTGTTTCCCACTCATTCCTTTTGGTTTGGGGAACATGTCAAAATCCCATGCCCAGAGAACTTCAGATAGAGTTCGCGGAAAGGCTCAGTGGACAACCCAGGCAGGGTAAGGATCAGCATTTCCACACTACTCAGAGAATTTTTATTTTCAGGGATGGATTTTTAGCCCAAATCAAGTTGAAGAAAAGTGGTTTCGTGAAAATCGCAGAAAATTTTTTTTCAGAAACTCCGGGGTGCCTGGAGGTCGTGGTGCACCACGCGACAGTTGTATTCCAAAACTGAGTCACTCAGATCACACGAGTACCAAGGCATCCTTGAAACTCATTCAAATGCAAGTGCTTCTATCTGTTTCCTTGATTGTTTCCCACTCATTCCTTTTGGTTTGGGGAACATGTCAAAATCCCATGCCCAGAGAACTTCAACTAGAGTTCGCGGAAATGCTCAGTGGACACCCCAGGTAGGGTAAGGATCAGCATTTCCACACTACTCAGAGAATTTTTATTTTCAGGGATGGATTTTTAGCCCAATTCAAGTTGAAGAAAAGTGGTTTCGTGAAAATCGCAGAAAATTTTTTTTCAGAAACTCCGGGGTGCCTGGAGGTCGCGGTGCACCACGCGACAGTTGTATTCCAAAACTGAGTCACTCAGATCACACGAATACCCAAGCATGCTTGAAACTCATACAAATGCAAGTGCTTCTATCTGTTGTCTTGATTGTTTCCCACTCATTCCTTTTGGTTTGGGGAACATGTCAAAATCCCATGCCCAGAGAACTTCAACTAGAGTTCGCGGAAATGCTCAGTGGACACCCCAGGTAGGGTAAGGATCACCATTTCCACACTACTCAGAGAATTTTTATTTTCAGGGATGGATTTTTAGCCCAAATCAAGTTGAAGAAAAGTGGTTTCGTGAAAATCGCAGAAAATTTTTTTTCAGAAACTCCGGGGTGCCTGGAGGTCGCGGTGCACCACGCGACAGTTGTATTCCAAAACTGAGTCACTCAGATCACACGAGCACCAAGGCATCCTTGAAACTCATTCAAATGCAAGTGCTTCTATCTGTTTCCTTGATTGTTTCCCACTCATTCCTTTTGGTTTGGGGAACATGTCAAAATCCCATGCCCAGAGAACTTCAACTAGAGTTCGCGGAAATGCTCAGTGGACACCCCAGGTAGGGTAAGGATCAGCATTTCCACACTACTCAGAGAATTTTTATTTTCAGGGATGGATTTTTAGCCCAATTCAAGTTGAAGAAAAGTGGTTTCGTGAAAATCGCAGAAAATTTTTTTTCAGAAACTCCGGGGTGCCTGGAGGTCGCGGTGCACCACGCGACAGTTGTATTCCAAAACTGAGTCACTCAGATCACACGAATACCCAAGCATGCTTGAAACTCATACAAATGCAAGTGCTTCTATCTGTTGTCTTGATTGTTTCCCACTCATTCCTTTTGGTTTGGGGAACATGTCAAAATCCCATGCCCAGAGAACTTCAACTAGAGTTCGCGGAAATGCTCAGTGGACACCCCAGGTAGGGTAAGGATCAGCATTTCCACACTACTCAGAGAATTTTTATTTTCAGGGATGGATTTTTAGCCCAATTCAAGTTGAAGAAAAGTGGTTTCGTGAAAATCGCAGAAAATTTTTTTTCAGAAACTCCGGGGTGCCTGGAGGTCGCGGTGCACCACGCGACAGTTGTATTCCAAAACTGAGTCACTCAGATCACACGAATACCCAAGCATGCTTGAAACTCATACAAATGCAAGTGCTTCTATCTGTTGTCTTGATTGTTTCCCACTCATTCCTTTTGGTTTGGGGAACATGTCAAAATCCCATGCCCAGAGAACTTCAACTAGAGTTCGCGGAAATGCTCAGTGGACACCCCAGGTAGGGTAAGGATCAGCATTTTCACACTACTCAGAGAATTTTTATTTTCAGGGATGGATTTTTAGCCCAAATCAAGTTGAAGAAAAGTGGTTTCGTGAAAATCGCAGAAAATTTTTTTTCAGAAACTCCGGGGTGCCTGGAGGTCGCGGTGCACCACGCGACAGTTGTATTCCAAAACTGACTCACTCAGATCACACGAGTACCAAGGCATCCTTGAAACTCATTCAAATGCAAGTGCTTCTATCTGTTTCCTTGACTGTTTCCAACTCATTCCTTTTGGTTTGGGGAACATGTCAAAATCCCATGCCCAGAGAACTTCAACTAGAGTTCGCTGAAATTCTCAGTGGACACCCCAGGTAGGGTAAGGATCACCATTTCCACACTACTCAGAGAATTTTTATTTTCAGGGATGGATTTTTAGCCCAAATCAAGTTGAAGAAAAGTGGTTTCGTGAAAATCGCAGAAAATTTTTTTTCAGAAACTCCGGGGTGCCTGGAGGTCGCGGTGCACCACGCGACAGTTGTATTCCAAAACTGAGTCACTCAGATCACACGAGTACCAAGGCATCCTTGAAACTTATTCAAATGCAAGTGCTTCTATCTGTTTCCTTGATTGTTTCCCACTCATTCCTTTTGGTTTGGGGAACATGTCAATATCCCATGCCCAGAGAACTTCAACTAGAGTTCACGGAAATGCTCAGTGGACAACCCAGGCAGGGTAAGGATCAGCATTTCCACACTACTCAGAGAATTTTTATTTTCAGGGATGGATTTTTAGCCCAAATCAAGTTGAAGAAAAGTGGTTTCGTGAAAATCGCAGAAAATTTTTTTTCAGAAACTCCGGGGTGCCTGGAGGTCGCGGTGCACCACGCGACAGTTGTATTCCAAAACTGAGTCACTCAGATCACACGAGTACCAAGGCATCCTTGAAACTCATTCAAATGCAAGTGCTTCTATCTGTTTCCTTGATTGTTTCCCACTCATTCCTTTTGGTTTGGGGAACATGTCAAAATCCCATGCCCAGAGAACTTCAACTAGAGTTCGCGGAAATGCTCAGTGGACACCCCAGGTAGGGTAAGGATCACCATTTCCACACTACTCAGAGAATTTTTATTTTCAGGGATGGATTTTTAGCCCAAATCAAGTTGAAGAAAAGTGGTTTCGTGAAAATCGCAGAAAATTTTTTTTCAGAAACTCCGGGGTGCCTGGAGGTCGCGGTGCACCACGCGACAGTTGTATTCCAAAACTGAGTCACTCAGATCACACGAGCACCAAGGCATCCTTGAAACTCATTCAAATGCAAGTGCTTCTATCTGTTTCCTTGATTGTTTCCCACTCATTCCTTTTGGTTTGGGGAACATGTCAAAATCCCATGCCCAGAGAACTTCAACTAGAGTTCGCGGAAATGCTCAGTGGACACCCCAGGTAGGGTAAGGATCAGCATTTCCACACTACTCAGAGAATTTTTATTTTCAGGGATGGATTTTTAGCCCAATTCAAGTTGAAGAAAAGTGGTTTCGTGAAAATCGCAGAAAATTTTTTTTCAGAAACTCCGGGGTGCCTGGAGGTCGCGGTGCACCACGCGACAGTTGTATTCCAAAACTGAGTCACTCAGATCACACGAATACCCAAGCATGCTTGAAACTCATACAAATGCAAGTGCTTCTATCTGTTGTCTTGATTGTTTCCCACTCATTCCTTTTGGTTTGGGGAACATGTCAAAATCCCATGCCCAGAGAACTTCAACTAGAGTTCGCGGAAATGCTCAGTGGACACCCCAGGTAGGGTAAGGATCACCATTTCCACACTACTCAGAGAATTTTTATTTTCAGGGATGGATATTTAGCCCAAATCAAGTTGAAGAAAAGTGGTTTCGTGAAAATCGCAGAAAAATTTTTTTTCAGAAACTCCGGGGTGCCTGGAGGTCGCGGTGCACCACGCGACAGTTGTATTCCAAAACTGAGTCACTCAGATCACACGAGCACCAAGGCATCCTTGAAACTCATTCAAATGCAAGTGCTTCTATCTGTTTCCTTGATTGTTTCCCACTCATTCCTTTTGGTTTGGGGAACATGTCAAAATCCCATGCCCAGAGAACTTCAGATAGAGTTCGCGGAAAGGCTCAGTGGACAACCCAGGCAGGGTAAGGATCAGCATTTCCACACTACTCAGAGAATTTTTATTTTCAGGGATGGATTTTTAGCCCAAATCAAGTTGAAGAAAAGTGGTTTCGTGAAAATCAAAGAAAATTTTTTTTCAGAAACTCCGGGGTGCCTGGAGGTCGCGGTGCACCACGCGACAGTTCTATTCCAAAACTGAGTCACTCAGATCACACGAGTACCAAGGCATCCTTGAAACTCATTCAAATGCAAGTGCTTCTATCTGTTTCCTTGATTGTTTCCCACTCATTCCTTTTGGTTTGGGGAACATGTCAAAATCCCATGCCCAGAGAACTTCAACTAGAGTTCGCGGAAATGCTCAGTGGACACCCCAGGTAGGGTAAGGATCAGCATTTCCACACTACTCAGAGAATTTTTATTTTCAGGGATGGATTTTTAGCCCAATTCAAGTTGAAGAAAAGTGGTTTCGTGAAAATCGCAGAAAATTTTTTTTCAGAAACTCTGGGGTGCCTGGAGGTCGCGGTGCACCACGCGACAGTTGTATTCCAAAACTGAGTCACTCAGATCACACGAGCACCAAGGCATCCTTGAAACTCATTCAAATGCAAGTGCTTCTATCTGTTTCCTTGATTGTTTCCCACTCATTCCTTTTGGTTTGGGGAACATGTCAAAATCCCATGCCCAGAGAACTTCAACTAGAGTTCGCGGAAATGCTCAGTGGACACCCCAGGTAGGGTAAGGATCTGCATTTTCACACTACTCAGAGAATTTTTATTTTCAGGGATGGATTTTTAGCCCAAATCAAGTTGAAGAAAAGTGGTTTCGTGAAAATCGCAGAAATTTTTTTTTCAGAAACTCCGGGGTGCCTGGAGGTCGCGGTGCACCACGCGACAGTTGTATTCCAAAACTGAGTCACTCAGATCACACGAGTACCAAGGCATCCTTGAAACTCATTCAAATGCAAGTGCTTCTATCTGTTTCCTTGATTGTTTCCCACTCATTCCTTTTGGTTTGGGGAACATGTCAAAATCCCATGCCCAGAGAACTTCAGATAGAGTTCGCGGAAAGGCTCAGTGGACAACCCAGGCAGGGTAAGGATCAGCATTTCCACACTACTCAGAGAATTTTTATTTTCAGGGATGGATTTTTAGCCCAAATCAAGTTGAAGAAAAGTGGTTTCGTGAAAATCGCAGAAAAATTTTTTTTCAGAAACTCCGGGGTGCCTGGAGGTCGCGGTGCACCACGCGACAGTTGTATTCCAAAACTGAGTCACTCAGATCACACGAGCACCAAGGCATCCTTGAAACTCATTCAAATGCAAGTGCTTCTATCTGTTTCCTTGATTGTTTCCCACTCATTCCTTTTGGTTTGGGGAACATGTCAAAATCCCATGCCCAGAGAACTTCAACTAGAGTTCGCGGAAATGCTCAGTGGACACCCCAGGTAGGGTAAGGATCAGCATTTTCACACTACTCAGAGAATTTTTATTTTCAGGGATGGATTTTTAGCCCAAATCAAGTTGAAGAAAAGTGGTTTCGTGAAAATCGCAGAAATTTTTTTTTCAGAAACTCCGGGGTGCCTGGAGGTCGCGGTGCACCACGCGACAGTTGTATTCCAAAACTGAGTCACTCAGATCACACGAGTACCAAGGCATCCTTGAAACTCATTCAAATGCAAGTGCTTCTATCTGTTTCCTTGATTGTTTCCCACTCATTCCTTTTGGTTTGGGGAACATGTCAAAATCCCATGCCCAGAGAACTTCAGATAGAGTTCGCGGAAAGGCTCAGTGGACAACCCAGGCAGGGTAAGGATCAGCATTTCCACACTACTCAGAGAATTTTTATTTTCAGGGATGGATTTTTAGCCCAAATCAAGTTGAAGAAAAGTGGTTTCGTGAAAATCGCAGAAAATTTTTTTTCAGAAACTCCGGGGTGCCTGGAGGTCGCGGTGCACCACGCGACAGTTGTATTCCAAAACTGAGTCACTCAGATCACACGAGTACCAAGGCATCCTTGAAACTCATTCAAATGCAAGTGCTTCTATCTGTTTCCTTGATTGTTTCCCACTCATTCCTTTTGGTTTGGGGAACATGTCAAAATCCCATGCCCAGAGAACTTCAACTAGAGTTCGCGGAAATGCTCAGTGGACACCCCAGGTAGGGTAAGGATCAGCATTTCCACACTACTCAGAGAATTTTTATTTTCAGGGATGGATTTTTAGCCCAATTCAAGTTGAAGAAAAGTGGTTTCGTGAAAATCGCAGAAAATTTTTTTTCAGAAACTCCGGGGTGCCTGGAGGTCGCGGTGCACCACGCGACAGTTGTATTCCAAAACTGAGTCACTCAGATCACACGAATACCCAAGCATGCTTGAAACTCATACAAATGCAAGTGCTTCTATCTGTTGTCTTGATTGTTTCCCACTCATTCCTTTTGGTTTGGGGAACATGTCAAAATCCCATGCCCAGAGAACTTCAACTAGAGTTCGCTGAAATTCTCAGTGGACACCCCAGGTAGGGTAAGGATCAGCATTTCCACACTACTCAGAGAATTTTTATTTTCAGGGATGGATTTTTAGCCCAAATCAAGTTGAAGAAAAGTGGTTTCGTGAAAATCGCAGAAAATTTTTTTTCAGAAACTCCGGGGTGCCTGGAGGTCGCGGTGCACCACGCGACAGTTGTATTCCAAAACTGAGTCACTCAGATCACACGAGTACCAAGGCATCCTTGAAACTTATTCAAATGCAAGTGCTTCTATCTGTTTCCTTGATTGTTTCCCACTCATTCCTTTTGGTTTGGGGAACATGTCAATATCCCATGCCCAGAGAACTTCAACTAGAGTTCACGGAAATGCTCAGTGGACAACCCAGGCAGGGTAAGGATCAGCATTTCCACACTACTCAGAGAATTTTTATTTTCAGGGATGGATTTTTAGCCCAAATCAAGTTGAAGAAAAGTGGTTTCGTGAAAATCGCAGAAAATTTTTTTTCAGAAACTCCGGGGTGCCTGGAGGTCGCGGTGCACCACGCGACAGTTGTATTCCAAAACTGAGTCACTCAGATCACACGAGTACCAAGGCATCCTTGAAACTCATTCAAATGCAAGTGCTTCTATCTGTTTCCTTGATTGTTTCCCACTCATTCCTTTTGGTTTGGGGAACATGTCAAAATCCCATGCCCAGAGAACTTCAACTAGAGTTCGCGGAAATGCTCAGTGGACACCCCAGGTAGGGTAAGGATCACCATTTCCACACTACTCAGATAATTTTTATTTTCAGGGATGGATTTTTAGCCCAAATCAAGTTGAAGAAAAGTGGTTTCGTGAAAATCGCAGAAAATTTTTTTTCAGAAACTCCGGGGTGCCTGGAGGTCGCGGTGCACCACGCGACAGTTGTATTCCAAAACTGAGTCACTCAGATCACACGAGCACCAAGGCATCCTTGAAACTCATTCAAATGCAAGTGCTTCTATCTGTTTCCTTGATTGTTTCCCACTCATTCCTTTTGGTTTGGGGAACATGTCAAAATCCCATGCCCAGAGAACTTCAACTAGAGTTCGCGGAAATGCTCAGTGGACACCCCAGGTAGGGTAAGGATCAGCATTTTCACACTACTCAGAGAATTTTTATTTTCAGGGATGGATTTTTAGCCCAAATCAAGTTGAAGAAAAGTGGTTTCGTGAAAATCGCAGAAATTTTTTTTTCAGAAACTCCGGGGTGCCTGGAGGTCGCGGTGCACCACGCGACAGTTGTATTCCAAAACTGAGTCACTCAGATCACACGAGTACCAAGGCATCCTTGAAACTCATTCAAATGCAAGTGCTTCTATCTGTTTCCTTGATTGTTTCCCACTCATTCCTTTTGGTTTGGGGAACATGTCAAAATCCCATGCCCAGAGAACTTCAGATAGAGTTCGCGGAAAGGCTCAGTGGACAACCCAGGCAGGGTAAGGATCAGCATTTCCACACTACTCAGAGAATTTTTATTTTCAGGGATGGATTTTTAGCCCAAATCAAGTTGAAGAAAAGTGGTTTCGTGAAAATCGCAGAAAATTTTTTTTCAGAAACTCCGGGGTGCCTGGAGGTCGCGGTGCACCACGCGACAGTTGTATTCCAAAACTGAGTCACTCAGATCACACGAATACCCAAGCATGCTTGAAACTCATACAAATGCAAGTGCTTCTATCTGTTGTCTTGATTGTTTCCCACTCATTCCTTTTGGTTTGGGGAACATGTCAAAATCCCATGCCCAGAGAACTTCAACTAGAGTTCGCGGAAATGCTCAGTGGACACCCCAGGTAGGGTAAGGATCAGCATTTTCACACTACTCAGAGAATTTTTATTTTCAGGGATGGATTTTTAGCCCAAATCAAGTTGAAGAAAAGTGGTTTCGTGAAAATCGCAGAAAATTTTTTTTCAGAAACTCCGGGGTGCCTGGAGGTCGTGGTGCACCACGCGACAGTTGTATTCCAAAACTGAGTCACTCAGATCACACGAGTACCAAGGCATCCTTGAAACTCATTCAAATGCAAGTGCTTCTATCTGTTTCCTTGACTGTTTCCAACTCATTCCTTTTGGTTTGGGGAACATGTCAAAATCCCATGCCCAGAGAACTTCAACTAGAGTTCGCTGAAATTCTCATTGGACACCCCAGGTAGGGTAAGGATCAGCATTTCCACACTACTCAGAGAATTTTTATTTTCAGGGATGGATTTTTAGCCCAAATCAAGTTGAAGAAAAGTGGTTTCGTGAAAATCGCAGAAAATTTTTTTTCAGAAACTCCGGGGTGCCTGGAGGTCGCGGTGCACCACGCGACAGTTGTATTCCAAAACTGAGTCACTCAGATCACACGAGCACCAAGGCATCCTTGAAACTCATACAAATGCAAGTGCTTCTATCTGTTGTCTTGATTGTTTCCCACTCATTCCTTTTGGTTTGGGGAACATGTCAAAATCCCATGCCCAGAGAACTTCAACTAGAGTTCGCGGAAATGCTCAGTGGACACCCCAGGTAGGGTAAGGATCAGCATTTTCACACTACTCAGAGAATTTTTATTTTCAGGGATGGATTTTTAGCCCAAATCAAGTTGAAGAAAAGTGGTTTCGTGAAAATCGCAGAAAATTTTTTTTCAGAAACTCCGGGGTGCCTGGAGGTCGCGGTGCACCACGCGACAGTTGTATTCCAAAACTGAGTCACTCAGATCACACGAGTACCAAGGCATCCTTGAAACTCATTCAAATGCAAGTGCTTCTATCTGTTTCCTTGACTGTTTCCAACTCATTCCTTTTGGTTTGGGGAACATGTCAAAATCCCATGCCCAGAGAACTTCAACTAGAGTTCGCTGAAATTCTCAGTGGACACCCCAGGTAGGGTAAGGATCAGCATTTCCACACTACTCAGAGAATTTTTATTTTCAGGGATGGATTTTTAGCCCAAATCAAGTTGAAGAAAAGTGGATTCGTGAAAATCGCAGAAAATTTTTTTTCAGAAACTCCGGGGTGCCTGGAGGTCGCGGTGCACCACGCGACAGATGTATTCCAAAACTGAGTCACTCAGATCACACGAGTACCAAGGCATCCTTGAAACTTATTCAAATGCAAGTGCTTCTATCTGTTTCCTTGATTGTTTCCCACTCATTCCTTTTGGTTTGGGGAACATGTCAATATCCCATGCCCAGAGAACTTCAACTAGAGTTCACGGAAATGCTCAGTGGACAACCCAGGCAGGGTAAGGATCAGCATTTCCACACTACTCAGAGAATTTTTATTTTCAGGGATGGATTTTTAGCCCAAATCAAGTTGAAGAAAAGTGGTTTCGTGAAAATCGCAGAAAATTTTTTTTCAGAAACTCCGGGGTGCCTGGAGGTCGCGGTGCACCACGCGACAGTTGTATTCCAAAACTGAGTCACTCAGATCACACGAGTACCAAGGCATCCTTGAAACTCATTCAAATGCAAGTGCTTCTATCTGTTTCCTTGATTGTTTCCCACTCATTCCTTTTGGTTTGGGGAACATGTCAAAATCCCATGCCCAGAGAACTTCAACTAGAGTTCGCGGAAATGCTCAGTGGACACCCCAGGTAGGGTAAGGATCACCATTTCCACACTACTCAGAGAATTTTTATTTTCAGGGATGGATTTTTAGCCCAAATCAAGTTGAAGAAAAGTGGTTTCGTGAAAATCGCAGAAAATTTTTTTTCAGAAACTCCGGGGTGCCTGGAGGTCGCGGTGCACCACGCGACAGATGTATTCCAAAACTGAGTCACTCAGATCACACGAGTACCAAGGCATCCTTGAAACTCATTCAAATGCAAGTGCTTCTATCTGTTTCCTTGATTGTTTCCCACTCATTCCTTTTGGTTTGGGGAACATGTCAAAATCCCATGCCCAGAGAACTTCAGATAGAGTTCGCGGAAAGGTTCAGTGGACAACCCAGGCAGGGTAAGGATCAGCATTTCCACACTACTCAGAGAATTTTTATTTTCAGGGATGGATTTTTAGCCCAAATCAAGTTGAAGAAAAGTGGTTTCGTGAAAATCGCAGAAAATTTTTTTTCAGAAACTCCGGGGTGCCTGGAGGTCGCGGTGCACCACGCGACAGTTGTATTCCAAAACTGAGTCACTCAGATCACACGAGTACCAAGGCATCCTTGAAACTTATTCAAATGCAAGTGCTTCTATCTGTTTCCTTGATTGTTTCCCACTCATTCCTTTTGGTTTGGGGAACATGTCAATATCCCATGCCCAGAGAACTTCAACTAGAGTTCACGGAAATGCTCAGTGGACAACCCAGGCAGGGTAAGGATCAGCATTTCCACACTACTCAGAGAATTTTTATTTTCAGGGATGGATTTTTAGCCCAAATCAAGTTGAAGAAAAGTGGTTTCGTGAAAATCGCAGAAATTTTTTTTTCAGAAACTCCGGGGTGCCTGGAGGTCGCGGTGCACCACGCGACAGTTGTATTCCAAAACTGAGTCACTCAGATCACACGAGTACCAAGGCATCCTTGAAACTCATTCAAATGCAAGTGCTTCAATCTGTTTCCTTGATTGTTTCCCACTCATTCCTTTTGGTTTGGGGAACATGTCAAAATCCCATGCCCAGAGAACTTCAACTAGAGTTCGCGGAAATGCTCAGTGGACACCCCAGGTAGGGTAAGGATCACCATTTCCACACTACTCAGAGAATTTTTATTTTCAGGGATGGATTTTTAGCCCAAATCAAGTTGAAGAAAAGTGGTTTCGTGAAAATCGCAGAAAATTTTTTTTCAGAAACTCCGGGGTGCCTGGAGGTCGCGGTGCACCACGCGACAGTTGTATTCCAAAACTGAGTCACTCAGATCACACGAGCACCAAGGCATCCTTGAAACTCATTCAAATGCAAGTGTTTCTATCTGTTTCCTTGATTGTTTCCCACTCATTCCTTTTGGTTTGGGGAACATGTCAATATCCCATGCCCAGAGAACTTCAACTAGAGTTCACGGAAATGCTCAGTGGACAACCCAGGTAGGGTAAGGATCAGCATTTCCACACTACTCAGAGAATTTTTATTTTCAGGGATGGATTTTTAGCCCAATTCAAGTTGAAGAAAAGTGGTTTCGTGAAAATCGCAGAAAATTTTTTTTCAGAAACTCCGGGGTGCCTGGAGGTCGCGGTGCACCACGCGACAGTTGTATTCCAAAACTGAGTCACTCAGATCACACGAGTACCAAGGCATTCTTGAAACTCATTCAAATGCAAGTGCTTCTATCTGTTTCCTTGATTGTTTCCCACTCATTCCTTTTGGTTTGGGGAACATGTCAAAATCCCATGCCCAGAGAACTTCAACTAGAGTTCGCGGAAATGCTCAGTGGACACCCCAGGTAGGGTAAGGATCAGCATTTCCACACTACTCAGAGAATTTTTATTTTCAGGGATGGATTTTTAGCCCAAATCAAGTTGAAGAAAAGTGGTTTCGTGAAAATCGCAGAACATTTTTTTTCAGAAACTCCGGGGTGCCTGGAGGTCGCGGTGCACCACGCGACAGTTGTATTCCAAAACTGAGTCACTCAGATCACACGAATACCCAAGCATGCTTGAAACTCATACAAATGCAAGTGCTTCTATCTGTTGTCTTGATTGTTTCCCACTCATTCCTTTTGGTTTGGGGAACATGTCAAAATCCCATGCCCAGAGAACTTCAAGTAGAGTTCGCGGAAATGCTCAGTGGACACCCCAGGTAGGGTAAGGATCACCATTCCACACTACTCAGAGAATTTTTATTTTCAGGGATGGATTTTTAGCCCAAATCAAGTTGAAGAAAAGTGGTTTCGTGAAAATTGCAGAAAATTTTTTTTCAGAAACTCCGGGGTGCCTGGAGGTCGCGGTGCACCACGCGACAGTTGTATTCCAAAACTGAGTCACTCAGATCACACGAGCACCAAGGCATCCTTGAAACTCATTCAAATGCAAGTGCTTCTATCTGTTTCCTTGATTGTTTCCCACTCATTCCTTTTGGTTTGGGGAACATGTCAAAATCCCATGCCCAGAGAACTTCAACTAGAGTTCGCGGAAATGCTCAGTGGACACCCCAGGTAGGGTAAGGATCAGCATTTTCACACTACTCAGAGAATTTTTATTTTCAGGGATGGATTTTTAGCCCAAATCAAGTTGAAGAAAAGTGGTTTCGTGAAAATCGCAGAAAATTTTTTTTCAGAAACTCCGGGGTGCCTGGAGGTCGCGGTGCACCACGCGACAGTTGTATTCCAAAACTGAGTCACTCAGATCACACGAGTACCAAGGCATCCTTGAAACTCATTCAAATGCAAGTGCTTCTATCTGTTTCCTTGATTGTATCCCACTCATTCCTTTTGGTTTGGGGAACATGTCAAAATCCCATGCCCAGAGAACTTCAGATAGAGTTCGCGGAAAGGCTCAGTGGACAACCCAGGCAGGGTAAGGATCAGCATTTCCACACTACTCAGAGAATTTTTATTTTCAGGGATGGATTTTTAGCCCAAATCAAGTTGAAGAAAAGTGGTTTCGTGAAAATCGCAGAAAATTTTTTTTCAGAAACTCCGGGGTGCCTGGAGGTCGCGGTGCACCACGCGACAGTTGTATTCCAAAACTGAGTCACTCAGATCACAAGAGTACCAAGGCATCCTTGAAACTCATTCAAATGCAAGTGCTTCTATCTGTTTCCTTGATTGTTTCCCACTCATTCCTTTTGGTTTGGGGAACATGTCAAAATCCCATGCCCAGAGAACTTCAACTAGAGTTCGCGGAAATGCTCAGTGGACACCCCAGGTAGGGTAAGGATCACCATTTCCACACTACTCAGAGAATTTTTATTTTCAGGGATGGATTTTTAGCCCAATTCAAGTTGAAGAAAAGTGGTTTCGTGAAAATCGCAGAAAATTTTTTTT
This sequence comes from Lepisosteus platostomus, assembly GCF_059453375.1. Lineage (NCBI taxonomy): Eukaryota > Metazoa > Chordata > Actinopteri > Semionotiformes > Lepisosteidae > Lepisosteus > Lepisosteus platostomus. The sequence goes on along the minus strand of NC_142623.1, from coordinate 45,272,790 downwards.
CAGAAACTCCGGGGTGCCTGGAGGTCGCGGTGCACCACGCGACAGTTGTATTCCAAAACTGAGTCACTCAGATCACACGAATACCCAAGCATGCTTGAAACTCATACAAATGCAAGTGCTTCTATCTGTTGTCTTGATTGTTTCCCACTCATTCCTTTTGGTTTGGGGAACATGTCAAAATCCCATGCCCAGAGAACTTCAACTAGAGTTCGCGGAAATGCTCAGTGGACACCCCAGGTAGGGTAAGGATCAGCATTTTCACACTACTCAGAGAATTTTTATTTTCAGGGATGGATTTTTAGCCCAAATCAAGTTGAAGAAAAGTGGTTTCGTGAAAATCGCAGAAAAATTTTTTTCAGAAACTCCGGGGTGCCTGGAGGTCGCGGTGCACCACGCGACAGTTGTATTCCAAAACTGACTCACTCAGATCACACGAGTACCAAGGCATCCTTGAAACTCATTCAAATGCAAGTGCTTCTATCTGTTTCCTTGACTGTTTCCAACTCATTCCTTTTGGTTTGGGGAACATGTCAAAATCCCATGCCCAGAGAACTTCAACTAGAGTTCGCTGAAATTCTCAGTGGACACCCCAGGTAGGGTAAGGATCAGCATTTCCACACTACTCAGAGAATTTTTATTTTCAGGGATGGATTTTTAGCCCAAATCAAGTTGAAGAAAAGTGGTTTCGTGAAAATCGCAGAAAATTTTTTTTCAGAAACTCCGGGGTGCCTGGAGGTCGCGGTGCACCACGCGACAGTTGTATTCCAAAACTGAGTCACTCAGATCACACGAGTACCAAGGCATCCTTGAAACTTATTCAAATGCAAGTGCTTCTATCTGTTTCCTTGATTGTTTCCCACTCATTCCTTTTGGTTTGGGGAACATGTCAATATCCCATGCCCAGAGAACTTCAACTAGAGTTCACGGAAATGCTCAGTGGACAACCCAGGCAGGGTAAGGATCAGCATTTCCACACTACTCAGAGAATTTTTATTTTCAGGGATGGATTTTTAGCCCAATTCAAGTTGAAGAAAAGTGGTTTCGTGAAAATCGCAGAAAATTTTTTTTCAGAAACTCCGGGGTGCCTGGAGGTCGCGGTGCACCACGCGACAGTTGTATTCCAAAACTGAGTCACTCAGATCACACGAGTACCAAGGCATTCTTGAAACTCATTCAAATGCAAGTGCTTCTATCTGTTTCCTTGATTGTTTCCCACTCATTCCTTTTGGTTTGGGGAACATGTCAAAATCCCATGCCCAGAGAACTTCAACTAGAGTTCGCGGAAATGCTCAGTGGACACCCCAGGTAGGGTAAGGATCAGCATTTCCACACTACTCAGAGAATTTTTATTTTCAGGGATGGATTTTTAGCCCAAATCAAGTTGAAGAAAAGTGGTTTCGTGAAAATCGCAGAACATTTTTTTTCAGAAACTCCGGGGTGCCTGGAGGTCGCGGTGCACCACGCGACAGTTGTATTCCAAAACTGAGTCACTCAGATCACACGAATACCCAAGCATGCTTGAAACTCATACAAATGCAAGTGCTTCTATCTGTTGTCTTGATTGTTTCCCACTCATTCCTTTTGGTTTGGGGAACATGTCAAAATCCCATGCCCAGAGAACTTCAAGTAGAGTTCGCGGAAATGCTCAGTGGACACCCCAGGTAGGGTAAGGATCACCATTCCACACTACTCAGAGAATTTTTATTTTCAGGGATGGATTTTTAGCCCAAATCAAGTTGAAGAAAAGTGGTTTCGTGAAAATTGCAGAAAATTTTTTTTCAGAAACTCCGGGGTGCCTGGAGGTCGCGGTGCACCACGCGACAGTTGTATTCCAAAACTGAGTCACTCAGATCACACGAGCACCAAGGCATCCTTGAAACTCATTCAAATGCAAGTGCTTCTATCTGTTTCCTTGATTGTTTCCCACTCATTCCTTTTGGTTTGGGGAACATGTCAAAATCCCATGCCCAGAGAACTTCAACTAGAGTTCGCGGAAATGCTCAGTGGACACCCCAGGTAGGGTAAGGATCAGCATTTTCACACTACTCAGAGAATTTTTATTTTCAGGGATGGATTTTTAGCCCAAATCAAGTTGAAGAAAAGTGGTTTCGTGAAAATCGCAGAAAATTTTTTTTCAGAAACTCCGGGGTGCCTGGAGGTCGCGGTGCACCACGCGACAGTTGTATTCCAAAACTGAGTCACTCAGATCACACGAGTACCAAGGCATCCTTGAAACTCATTCAAATGCAAGTGCTTCTATCTGTTTCCTTGATTGTATCCCACTCATTCCTTTTGGTTTGGGGAACATGTCAAAATCCCATGCCCAGAGAACTTCAGATAGAGTTCGCGGAAAGGCTCAGTGGACAACCCAGGCAGGGTAAGGATCAGCATTTCCACACTACTCAGAGAATTTTTATTTTCAGGGATGGATTTTTAGCCCAAATCAAGTTGAAGAAAAGTGGTTTCGTGAAAATCGCAGAAAATTTTTTTTCAGAAACTCCGGGGTGCCTGGAGGTCGCGGTGCACCACGCGACAGTTGTATTCCAAAACTGAGTCACTCAGATCACAAGAGTACCAAGGCATCCTTGAAACTCATTCAAATGCAAGTGCTTCTATCTGTTTCCTTGATTGTTTCCCACTCATTCCTTTTGGTTTGGGGAACATGTCAAAATCCCATGCCCAGAGAACTTCAACTAGAGTTCGCGGAAATGCTCAGTGGACACCCCAGGTAGGGTAAGGATCACCATTTCCACACTACTCAGAGAATTTTTATTTTCAGGGATGGATTTTTAGCCCAATTCAAGTTGAAGAAAAGTGGTTTCGTGAAAATCGCAGAAAATTTTTTTTCAGAAACTCCGGGGTGCCTGGAGGTCGCGGTGCACCACGCGACAGTTGTATTCCAAAACTGAGTCACTCAGATCACACGAATACCCAAGCATGCTTGAAACTCATACAAATGCAAGTGCTTCTATCTGTTGTCTTGATTGTTTCCCACTCATTCCTTTTGGTTTGGGGAACATGTCAAAATCCCATGCCCAGAGAACTTCAACTAGAGTTCGCGGAAATGCTCAGTGGACACCCCAGGTAGGGTAAGGATCAGCATTTTCACACTACTCAGAGAATTTTTATTTTCAGGGATGGATTTTTAGCCCAAATCAAGTTGAAGAAAAGTGGTTTCGTGAAAATCGCAGAAAATTTTTTTTCAGAAACTCCGGGGTGCCTGGAGGTCGCGGTGCACCACGCGACAGTTGTATTCCAAAACTGACTCACTCAGATCACACGAGTACCAAGGCATCCTTGAAACTCATTCAAATGCAAGTGCTTCTATCTGTTTCCTTGACTGTTTCCAACTCATTCCTTTTGGTTTGGGGAACATGTCAAAATCCCATGCCCAGAGAACTTCAACTAGAGTTCGCTGAAATTCTCAGTGGACACCCCAGGTAGGGTAAGGATCAGCATTTCCACACTACTCAGAGAATTTTTATTTTCAGGGATGGATTTTTAGCCCAAATCAAGTTGAAGAAAAGTGGTTTCGTGAAAATCGCAGAAAATTTTTTTTCAGAAACTCCGGGGTGCCTGGAGGTCGCGGTGCACCACGCGACAGTTGTATTCCAAAACTGAGTCACTCAGATCACACGAGTACCAAGGCATCCTTGAAACTTATTCAAATGCAAGTGCTTCTATCTGTTTCCTTGATTGTTTCCCACTCATTCCTTTTGGTTTGGGGAACATGTCAATATCCCATGCCCAGAGAACTTCAACTAGAGTTCACGGAAATGCTCAGTGGACAACCCAGGCAGGGTAAGGATCAGCATTTCCACACTACTCAGAGAATTTTTATTTTCAGGGATGGATTTTTAGCCCAAATCAAGTTGAAGAAAAGTGGTTTCGTGAAAATCGCAGAAAATTTTTTTTCAGAAACTCCGGGGTGCCTGGAGGTCGCGGTGCACCACGCAACAGTTGTATTCCAAAACTGAGTCACTCAGATCACACGAGTACCAAGGCATCCTTGAAACTCATTCAAATGCAAGTGCTTCTATCTGTTTCCTTGATTGTTTCCCACTCATTCCTTTTGGTTTGGGGAACATGTCAAAATCCCATGCCCAGAGAACTTCAACTAGAGTTCGCGGAAATGCTCAGTGGACACCCCAGGTAGGGTAAGGATCACCATTTCTACACTACTCAGAGAATTTTTATTTTCAGGGATGGATTTTTAGCCCAAATCAAGTTGAAGAAAAGTGGTTTCGTGAAAATCGCAGAAAATTTTTTTTCAGAAACTCCGGGGTGCCTGGAGGTCGCGGTGCACCACGCGACAGTTGTATTCCAAAACTGAGTCACTCAGATCACACGAGCACCAAGGCATCCTTGAAACTCATTCAAATGCAAGTGCTTCTATCTGTTTCCTTGATTGTTTCCCACTCATTCCTTTTGGTTTGGGGAACATGTCAAAATCCCATGCCCAGAGAACTTCAACTAGAGTTCGCGGAAATGCTCAGTGGACACCCCAGGTAGGGTAAGGATCAGCATTTTCACACTACTCAGAGAATTTTTATTTTCAGGGATGGATTTTTAGCCCAAATCAAGTTGAAGAAAAGTGGTTTCGTGAAAATTGCAGAAATTTTTTTTTCAGAAACTCCGGGGTGCCTGGAGGTCGCGGTGCACCACGCGACAGTTGTATTCCAAAACTGAGTCACTCAGATCACACGAGTACCAAGGCATCCTTGAAACTCATTCAAATGCAAGTGCTTCTATCTGTTTCCTTGATTGTTTCCCACTCATTCCTTTTGGTTTGGGGAACATGTCAAAATCCCATGCCCAGAGAACTTCAGATAGAGTTCGCGGAAAGGCTCAGTGGACAACCCAGGCAGGGTAAGGATCAGCATTTCCACACTACTCAGAGAATTTTTATTTTCAGGGATGGATTTTTAGCCCAAATCAAGTTGAAGAAAAGTGGTTTCGTGAAAATCGCAGAAAATTTTTTTTCAGAAACTCCGGGGTGCCTGGAGGTCGCGGTGCACCACGCGACAGTTGTATTCCAAAACTGAGTCACTCAGATCACACGAATACCCAAGCATGCTTGAAACTCATACAAATGCAAGTGCTTCTATCTGTTGTCTTGATTGTTTCCCACTCATTCCTTTTGGTTTGGGGAACATGTCAAAATCCCATGCCCAGAGAACTTCAACTAGAGTTCGCGGAAATGCTCAGTGGACACCCCAGGTAGGGTAAGGATCAGCATTTTCACACTACTCAGAGAATTTTTATTTTCAGGGATGGATTTTTAGCCCAAATCAAGTTGAAGAAAAGTGGTTTCGTGAAAATCGCAGAAAATTTTTTTTCAGAAACTCCGGGGTGCCTGGAGGTCGCGGTGCACCACGCGACAGTTGTATTCCAAAACTGAGTCACTCAGATCACACGAGTACCAAGGCATCCTTGAAACTCATTCAAATGCAAGTGCTTCTATCTGTTTCCTTGACTGTTTCCAACTCATTCCTTTTGGTTTGGGGAACATGTCAATATCCCATGCCCAGAGAACTTCAACTAGAGTTCACGGAAATGCTCAGTGGACAACCCAGGCAGGGTAAGGATCAGCATTTCCACACTACTCAGAGAATTTTTATTTTCAGGGATGGATTTTTAGCCCAAATCAAGTTGAAGAAAAGTGGTTTCGTGAAAATCGCAGAAAATTTTTTTTCAGAAACTCCGGGGTGCCTGGAGGTCGCGGTGCACCACGCGACAGTTGTATTCCAAAACTGAGTCACTCAGATCACACGAGTACCAAGGCATCCTTGAAACTCATTCAAATGCAAGTGCTTGTATCTGTTTCCTTGATTGTTTCCCACTCATTCCTTTTGGTTTGGGGAACATGTCAAAATCCCATGCCCAGAGAACTTCAACTAGAGTTCGCGGAAATGCTCAGTGGACACCCCAGGTAGGGTAAGGATCACCATTTCCACACTACTCAGAGAATTTTTATTTTCAGGGATGGATTTTTAGCCCAAATCAAGTTGAAGAAAAGTGGTTTCGTGAAAATCGCAGAAAATTTTTTTTCAGAAACTCCGGGGTGCCTGGAGGTCGCGGTGCACCACGCGACAGTTGTATTCCAAAACTGAGTCACTCAGATCACACGAGCACCAAGGCATCCTTGAAACTCATTCAAATGCAAGTGCTTCTATCTGTTTCCTTGATTGTTTCCCACTCATTCCTTTTGGTTTGGGGAACATGTCAAAATCCCATGCCCAGAGAACTTCAACTAGAGTTCGCGGAAATGCTCAGTGGACACCCCAGGTAGGGTAAGGATCAGCATTTTCACACTACTCAGAGAATTTTTATTTTCAGGGATGGATTTTTAGCCCAAATCAAGTTGAAGAAAAGTGGTTTCGTGAAAATCGCAGAAATTTTTTTTTCAGAAACTCCGGGGTGCCTGGAGGTCGCGGTGCACCACGCGACAGTTGTATTCCAAAACTGAGTCACTCAGATCACACGAGTACCAAGGCATCCTTGAAACTCATTCAAATGCAAGTGCTTCTATCTGTTTCCTTGATTGTTTCCCACTCATTCCTTTTGGTTTGGGGAACATGTCAAAATCCCATGCCCAGAGAACTTCAGATAGAGTTCGCGGAAAGGCTCAGTGGACAACCCAGGCAGGGTAAGGATCAGCATTTCCACACTACTCAGAGAATTTTTATTTTCAGGGATGGATTTTTAGCCCAAATCAAGTTGAAGAAAAGTGGTTTCGTGAAAATCGCAGAAAATTTTTTTTCAGAAACTCCGGGGTGCCTGGAGGTCGTGGTGCACCACGCGACAGTTGTATTCCAAAACTGAGTCACTCAGATCACACGAGTACCAAGGCATCCTTGAAACTCATTCAAATGCAAGTGCTTCTATCTGTTTCCTTGATTGTTTCCCACTCATTCCTTTTGGTTTGGGGAACATGTCAAAATCCCATGCCCAGAGAACTTCAACTAGAGTTCGCGGAAATGCTCAGTGGACACCCCAGGTAGGGTAAGGATCAGCATTTCCACACTACTCAGAGAATTTTTATTTTCAGGGATGGATTTTTAGCCCAATTCAAGTTGAAGAAAAGTGGTTTCGTGAAAATCGCAGAAAATTTTTTTTCAGAAACTCCGGGGTGCCTGGAGGTCGCGGTGCACCACGCGACAGTTGTATTCCAAAACTGAGTCACTCAGATCACACGAATACCCAAGCATGCTTGAAACTCATACAAATGCAAGTGCTTCTATCTGTTGTCTTGATTGTTTCCCACTCATTCCTTTTGGTTTGGGGAACATGTCAAAATCCCATGCCCAGAGAACTTCAACTAGAGTTCGCGGAAATGCTCAGTGGACACCCCAGGTAGGGTAAGGATCACCATTTCCACACTACTCAGAGAATTTTTATTTTCAGGGATGGATTTTTAGCCCAAATCAAGTTGAAGAAAAGTGGTTTCGTGAAAATCGCAGAAAATTTTTTTTCAGAAACTCCGGGGTGCCTGGAGGTCGCGGTGCACCACGCGACAGTTGTATTCCAAAACTGAGTCACTCAGATCACACGAGCACCAAGGCATCCTTGAAACTCATTCAAATGCAAGTGCTTCTATCTGTTTCCTTGATTGTTTCCCACTCATTCCTTTTGGTTTGGGGAACATGTCAAAATCCCATGCCCAGAGAACTTCAACTAGAGTTCGCGGAAATGCTCAGTGGACACCCCAGGTAGGGTAAGGATCAGCATTTCCACACTACTCAGAGAATTTTTATTTTCAGGGATGGATTTTTAGCCCAATTCAAGTTGAAGAAAAGTGGTTTCGTGAAAATCGCAGAAAATTTTTTTTCAGAAACTCCGGGGTGCCTGGAGGTCGCGGTGCACCACGCGACAGTTGTATTCCAAAACTGAGTCACTCAGATCACACGAATACCCAAGCATGCTTGAAACTCATACAAATGCAAGTGCTTCTATCTGTTGTCTTGATTGTTTCCCACTCATTCCTTTTGGTTTGGGGAACATGTCAAAATCCCATGCCCAGAGAACTTCAACTAGAGTTCGCGGAAATGCTCAGTGGACACCCCAGGTAGGGTAAGGATCAGCATTTCCACACTACTCAGAGAATTTTTATTTTCAGGGATGGATTTTTAGCCCAATTCAAGTTGAAGAAAAGTGGTTTCGTGAAAATCGCAGAAAATTTTTTTTCAGAAACTCCGGGGTGCCTGGAGGTCGCGGTGCACCACGCGACAGTTGTATTCCAAAACTGAGTCACTCAGATCACACGAATACCCAAGCATGCTTGAAACTCATACAAATGCAAGTGCTTCTATCTGTTGTCTTGATTGTTTCCCACTCATTCCTTTTGGTTTGGGGAACATGTCAAAATCCCATGCCCAGAGAACTTCAACTAGAGTTCGCGGAAATGCTCAGTGGACACCCCAGGTAGGGTAAGGATCAGCATTTTCACACTACTCAGAGAATTTTTATTTTCAGGGATGGATTTTTAGCCCAAATCAAGTTGAAGAAAAGTGGTTTCGTGAAAATCGCAGAAAATTTTTTTTCAGAAACTCCGGGGTGCCTGGAGGTCGCGGTGCACCACGCGACAGTTGTATTCCAAAACTGACTCACTCAGATCACACGAGTACCAAGGCATCCTTGAAACTCATTCAAATGCAAGTGCTTCTATCTGTTTCCTTGACTGTTTCCAACTCATTCCTTTTGGTTTGGGGAACATGTCAAAATCCCATGCCCAGAGAACTTCAACTAGAGTTCGCTGAAATTCTCAGTGGACACCCCAGGTAGGGTAAGGATCACCATTTCCACACTACTCAGAGAATTTTTATTTTCAGGGATGGATTTTTAGCCCAAATCAAGTTGAAGAAAAGTGGTTTCGTGAAAATCGCAGAAAATTTTTTTTCAGAAACTCCGGGGTGCCTGGAGGTCGCGGTGCACCACGCGACAGTTGTATTCCAAAACTGAGTCACTCAGATCACACGAGTACCAAGGCATCCTTGAAACTTATTCAAATGCAAGTGCTTCTATCTGTTTCCTTGATTGTTTCCCACTCATTCCTTTTGGTTTGGGGAACATGTCAATATCCCATGCCCAGAGAACTTCAACTAGAGTTCACGGAAATGCTCAGTGGACAACCCAGGCAGGGTAAGGATCAGCATTTCCACACTACTCAGAGAATTTTTATTTTCAGGGATGGATTTTTAGCCCAAATCAAGTTGAAGAAAAGTGGTTTCGTGAAAATCGCAGAAAATTTTTTTTCAGAAACTCCGGGGTGCCTGGAGGTCGCGGTGCACCACGCGACAGTTGTATTCCAAAACTGAGTCACTCAGATCACACGAGTACCAAGGCATCCTTGAAACTCATTCAAATGCAAGTGCTTCTATCTGTTTCCTTGATTGTTTCCCACTCATTCCTTTTGGTTTGGGGAACATGTCAAAATCCCATGCCCAGAGAACTTCAACTAGAGTTCGCGGAAATGCTCAGTGGACACCCCAGGTAGGGTAAGGATCACCATTTCCACACTACTCAGAGAATTTTTATTTTCAGGGATGGATTTTTAGCCCAAATCAAGTTGAAGAAAAGTGGTTTCGTGAAAATCGCAGAAAATTTTTTTTCAGAAACTCCGGGGTGCCTGGAGGTCGCGGTGCACCACGCGACAGTTGTATTCCAAAACTGAGTCACTCAGATCACACGAGCACCAAGGCATCCTTGAAACTCATTCAAATGCAAGTGCTTCTATCTGTTTCCTTGATTGTTTCCCACTCATTCCTTTTGGTTTGGGGAACATGTCAAAATCCCATGCCCAGAGAACTTCAACTAGAGTTCGCGGAAATGCTCAGTGGACACCCCAGGTAGGGTAAGGATCAGCATTTTCACACTACTCAGAGAATTTTTATTTTCAGGGATGGATTTTTAGCCCAAATCAAGTTGAAGAAAAGTGGTTTCGTGAAAATCGCAGAAATTTTTTTTTCAGAAACTCCGGGGTGCCTGGAGGTCGCGGTGCACCACGCGACAGTTGTATTCCAAAACTGAGTCACTCAGATCACACGAGTACCAAGGCATCCTTGAAACTCATTCAAATGCAAGTGCTTCTATCTGTTTCCTTGATTGTTTCCCACTCATTCCTTTTGGTTTGGGGAACATGTCAAAATCCCATGCCCAGAGAACTTCAACTAGAGTTCGCGGAAATGCTCAGTGGACACCCCAGGTAGGGTAAGGATCAGCATTTCCACACTACTCAGAGAATTTTTATTTTCAGGGATGGATTTTTAGCCCAATTCAAGTTGAAGAAAAGTGGTTTCGTGAAAATCGCAGAAAATTTTTTTTCAGAAACTCCGGGGTGCCTGGAGGTCGCGGTGCACCACGCGACAGTTGTATTCCAAAACTGAGTCACTCAGATCACACGAATACCCAAGCATGCTTGAAACTCATACAAATGCAAGTGCTTCTATCTGTTGTCTTGATTGTTTCCCACTCATTCCTTTTGGTTTGGGGAACATGTCAAAATCCCATGCCCAGAGAACTTCAACTAGAGTTCGCGGAAATGCTCAGTGGACACCCCAGGTAGGGTAAGGATCACCATTTCCACACTACTCAGAGAATTTTTATTTTCAGGGATGGATATTTAGCCCAAATCAAGTTGAAGAAAAGTGGTTTCGTGAAAATCGCAGAAAAATTTTTTTTCAGAAACTCCGGGGTGCCTGGAGGTCGCGGTGCACCACGCGACAGTTGTATTCCAAAACTGAGTCACTCAGATCACACGAGCACCAAGGCATCCTTGAAACTCATTCAAATGCAAGTGCTTCTATCTGTTTCCTTGATTGTTTCCCACTCATTCCTTTTGGTTTGGGGAACATGTCAAAATCCCATGCCCAGAGAACTTCAGATAGAGTTCGCGGAAAGGCTCAGTGGACAACCCAGGCAGGGTAAGGATCAGCATTTCCACACTACTCAGAGAATTTTTATTTTCAGGGATGGATTTTTAGCCCAAATCAAGTTGAAGAAAAGTGGTTTCGTGAAAATCAAAGAAAATTTTTTTTCAGAAACTCCGGGGTGCCTGGAGGTCGCGGTGCACCACGCGACAGTTCTATTCCAAAACTGAGTCACTCAGATCACACGAGTACCAAGGCATCCTTGAAACTCATTCAAATGCAAGTGCTTCTATCTGTTTCCTTGATTGTTTCCCACTCATTCCTTTTGGTTTGGGGAACATGTCAAAATCCCATGCCCAGAGAACTTCAACTAGAGTTCGCGGAAATGCTCAGTGGACACCCCAGGTAGGGTAAGGATCAGCATTTCCACACTACTCAGAGAATTTTTATTTTCAGGGATGGATTTTTAGCCCAATTCAAGTTGAAGAAAAGTGGTTTCGTGAAAATCGCAGAAAATTTTTTTTCAGAAACTCTGGGGTGCCTGGAGGTCGCGGTGCACCACGCGACAGTTGTATTCCAAAACTGAGTCACTCAGATCACACGAGCACCAAGGCATCCTTGAAACTCATTCAAATGCAAGTGCTTCTATCTGTTTCCTTGATTGTTTCCCACTCATTCCTTTTGGTTTGGGGAACATGTCAAAATCCCATGCCCAGAGAACTTCAACTAGAGTTCGCGGAAATGCTCAGTGGACACCCCAGGTAGGGTAAGGATCTGCATTTTCACACTACTCAGAGAATTTTTATTTTCAGGGATGGATTTTTAGCCCAAATCAAGTTGAAGAAAAGTGGTTTCGTGAAAATCGCAGAAATTTTTTTTTCAGAAACTCCGGGGTGCCTGGAGGTCGCGGTGCACCACGCGACAGTTGTATTCCAAAACTGAGTCACTCAGATCACACGAGTACCAAGGCATCCTTGAAACTCATTCAAATGCAAGTGCTTCTATCTGTTTCCTTGATTGTTTCCCACTCATTCCTTTTGGTTTGGGGAACATGTCAAAATCCCATGCCCAGAGAACTTCAGATAGAGTTCGCGGAAAGGCTCAGTGGACAACCCAGGCAGGGTAAGGATCAGCATTTCCACACTACTCAGAGAATTTTTATTTTCAGGGATGGATTTTTAGCCCAAATCAAGTTGAAGAAAAGTGGTTTCGTGAAAATCGCAGAAAAATTTTTTTTCAGAAACTCCGGGGTGCCTGGAGGTCGCGGTGCACCACGCGACAGTTGTATTCCAAAACTGAGTCACTCAGATCACACGAGCACCAAGGCATCCTTGAAACTCATTCAAATGCAAGTGCTTCTATCTGTTTCCTTGATTGTTTCCCACTCATTCCTTTTGGTTTGGGGAACATGTCAAAATCCCATGCCCAGAGAACTTCAACTAGAGTTCGCGGAAATGCTCAGTGGACACCCCAGGTAGGGTAAGGATCAGCATTTTCACACTACTCAGAGAATTTTTATTTTCAGGGATGGATTTTTAGCCCAAATCAAGTTGAAGAAAAGTGGTTTCGTGAAAATCGCAGAAATTTTTTTTTCAGAAACTCCGGGGTGCCTGGAGGTCGCGGTGCACCACGCGACAGTTGTATTCCAAAACTGAGTCACTCAGATCACACGAGTACCAAGGCATCCTTGAAACTCATTCAAATGCAAGTGCTTCTATCTGTTTCCTTGATTGTTTCCCACTCATTCCTTTTGGTTTGGGGAACATGTCAAAATCCCATGCCCAGAGAACTTCAGATAGAGTTCGCGGAAAGGCTCAGTGGACAACCCAGGCAGGGTAAGGATCAGCATTTCCACACTACTCAGAGAATTTTTATTTTCAGGGATGGATTTTTAGCCCAAATCAAGTTGAAGAAAAGTGGTTTCGTGAAAATCGCAGAAAATTTTTTTTCAGAAACTCCGGGGTGCCTGGAGGTCGCGGTGCACCACGCGACAGTTGTATTCCAAAACTGAGTCACTCAGATCACACGAGTACCAAGGCATCCTTGAAACTCATTCAAATGCAAGTGCTTCTATCTGTTTCCTTGATTGTTTCCCACTCATTCCTTTTGGTTTGGGGAACATGTCAAAATCCCATGCCCAGAGAACTTCAACTAGAGTTCGCGGAAATGCTCAGTGGACACCCCAGGTAGGGTAAGGATCAGCATTTCCACACTACTCAGAGAATTTTTATTTTCAGGGATGGATTTTTAGCCCAATTCAAGTTGAAGAAAAGTGGTTTCGTGAAAATCGCAGAAAATTTTTTTTCAGAAACTCCGGGGTGCCTGGAGGTCGCGGTGCACCACGCGACAGTTGTATTCCAAAACTGAGTCACTCAGATCACACGAATACCCAAGCATGCTTGAAACTCATACAAATGCAAGTGCTTCTATCTGTTGTCTTGATTGTTTCCCACTCATTCCTTTTGGTTTGGGGAACATGTCAAAATCCCATGCCCAGAGAACTTCAACTAGAGTTCGCTGAAATTCTCAGTGGACACCCCAGGTAGGGTAAGGATCAGCATTTCCACACTACTCAGAGAATTTTTATTTTCAGGGATGGATTTTTAGCCCAAATCAAGTTGAAGAAAAGTGGTTTCGTGAAAATCGCAGAAAATTTTTTTTCAGAAACTCCGGGGTGCCTGGAGGTCGCGGTGCACCACGCGACAGTTGTATTCCAAAACTGAGTCACTCAGATCACACGAGTACCAAGGCATCCTTGAAACTTATTCAAATGCAAGTGCTTCTATCTGTTTCCTTGATTGTTTCCCACTCATTCCTTTTGGTTTGGGGAACATGTCAATATCCCATGCCCAGAGAACTTCAACTAGAGTTCACGGAAATGCTCAGTGGACAACCCAGGCAGGGTAAGGATCAGCATTTCCACACTACTCAGAGAATTTTTATTTTCAGGGATGGATTTTTAGCCCAAATCAAGTTGAAGAAAAGTGGTTTCGTGAAAATCGCAGAAAATTTTTTTTCAGAAACTCCGGGGTGCCTGGAGGTCGCGGTGCACCACGCGACAGTTGTATTCCAAAACTGAGTCACTCAGATCACACGAGTACCAAGGCATCCTTGAAACTCATTCAAATGCAAGTGCTTCTATCTGTTTCCTTGATTGTTTCCCACTCATTCCTTTTGGTTTGGGGAACATGTCAAAATCAAATGCCCAGAGAACTTCAACTAGAGTTCGCGGAAATGCTCAGTGGACACCCCAGGTAGGGTAAGGATCACCATTTCCACACTACTCAGAGAATTTTTATTTTCAGGGATGGATTTTTAGCCCAAATCAAGTTGAAGAAAAGTGGTTTCGTGAAAATCGCAGAAAATTTTTTTTCAGAAACTCCGGGGTGCCTGGAGGTCGCGGTGCACCACGCGACAGTTGTATTCCAAAACTGAGTCACTCAGATCACACGAGCACCAAGGCATCCTTGAAACTCATTCAAATGCAAGTGCTTCTATCTGTTTCCTTGATTGTTTCCCACTCATTCCTTTTGGTTTGGGGAACATGTCAAAATCCCATGCCCAGAGAACTTCAACTAGAGTTCGCGGAAATGCTCAGTGGACACCCCAGGTAGGGTAAGGATCAGCATTTTCACACTACTCAGAGAATTTTTATTTTCAGGGATGGATTTTTAGCCCAAATCAAGTTGAAGAAAAGTGGTTTCGTGAAAATCGCAGAAATTTTTTTTTCAGAAACTCCGGGGTGCCTGGAGGTCGCGGTGCACCACGCGACAGTTGTATTCCAAAACTGAGTCACTCAGATCACACGAGTACCAAGGCATCCTTGAAACTCATTCAAATGCAAGTGCTTCTATCTGTTTCCTTGATTGTTTCCCACTCATTCCTTTTGGTTTGGGGAACATGTCAAAATCCCATGCCCAGAGAACTTCAGATAGAGTTCGCGGAAAGGCTCAGTGGACAACCCAGGCAGGGTAAGGATCAGCATTTCCACACTACTCAGAGAATTTTTATTTTCAGGGATGGATTTTTAGCCCAAATCAAGTTGAAGAAAAGTGGTTTCGTGAAAATCGCAGAAAATTTTTTTTCAGAAACTCCGGGGTGCCTGGAGGTCGCGGTGCACCACGCGACAGTTGTATTCCAAAACTGAGTCACTCAGATCACACGAATACCCAAGCATGCTTGAAACTCATACAAATGCAAGTGCTTCTATCTGTTGTCTTGATTGTTTCCCACTCATTCCTTTTGGTTTGGGGAACATGTCAAAATCCCATGCCCAGAGAACTTCAACTAGAGTTCGCGGAAATGCTCAGTGGACACCCCAGGTAGGGTAAGGATCAGCATTTTCACACTACTCAGAGAATTTTTATTTTCAGGGATGGATTTTTAGCCCAAATCAAGTTGAAGAAAAGTGGTTTCGTGAAAATCGCAGAAAATTTTTTTTCAGAAACTCCGGGGTGCCTGGAGGTCGTGGTGCACCACGCGACAGTTGTATTCCAAAACTGAGTCACTCAGATCACACGAGTACCAAGGCATCCTTGAAACTCATTCAAATGCAAGTGCTTCTATCTGTTTCCTTGACTGTTTCCAACTCATTCCTTTTGGTTTGGGGAACATGTCAAAATCCCATGCCCAGAGAACTTCAACTAGAGTTCGCTGAAATTCTCATTGGACACCCCAGGTAGGGTAAGGATCAGCATTTCCACACTACTCAGAGAATTTTTATTTTCAGGGATGGATTTTTAGCCCAAATCAAGTTGAAGAAAAGTGGTTTCGTGAAAATCGCAGAAAATTTTTTTTCAGAAACTCCGGGGTGCCTGGAGGTCGCGGTGCACCACGCGACAGTTGTATTCCAAAACTGAGTCACTCAGATCACACGAGCACCAAGGCATCCTTGAAACTCATACAAATGCAAGTGCTTCTATCTGTTGTCTTGATTGTTTCCCACTCATTCCTTTTGGTTTGGGGAACATGTCAAAATCCCATGCCCAGAGAACTTCAACTAGAGTTCGCGGAAATGCTCAGTGGACACCCCAGGTAGGGTAAGGATCAGCATTTTCACACTACTCAGAGAATTTTTATTTTCAGGGATGGATTTTTAGCCCAAATCAAGTTGAAGAAAAGTGGTTTCGTGAAAATCGCAGAAAATTTTTTTTCAGAAACTCCGGGGTGCCTGGAGGTCGCGGTGCACCACGCGACAGTTGTATTCCAAAACTGAGTCACTCAGATCACACGAGTACCAAGGCATCCTTGAAACTCATTCAAATGCAAGTGCTTCTATCTGTTTCCTTGATTGTTTCCCACTCATTCCTTTTGGTTTGGGGAACATGTCAAAATCCCATGCCCAGAGAACTTCAACTAGAGTTCGCGGAAATGCTCAGTGGACACCCCAGGTAGGGTAAGGATCACCATTTCCACACTACTCAGAGAATTTTTATTTTCAGGGATGGATTTTTAGCCCAAATCAAGTTGAAGAAAAGTGGTTTCGTGAAAATCGCAGAAAATTTTTTTTCAGAAACTCCGGGGTGCCTGGAGGTCGCGGTGCACCACGCGACAGATGTATTCCAAAACTGAGTCACTCAGATCACACGAGTACCAAGGCATCCTTGAAACTCATTCAAATGCAAGTGCTTCTATCTGTTTCCTTGATTGTTTCCCACTCATTCCTTTTGGTTTGGGGAACATGTCAAAATCCCATGCCCAGAGAACTTCAGATAGAGTTCGCGGAAAGGTTCAGTGGACAACCCAGGCAGGGTAAGGATCAGCATTTCCACACTACTCAGAGAATTTTTATTTTCAGGGATGGATTTTTAGCCCAAATCAAGTTGAAGAAAAGTGGTTTCGTGAAAATCGCAGAAAATTTTTTTTCAGAAACTCCGGGGTGCCTGGAGGTCGCGGTGCACCACGCGACAGTTGTATTCCAAAACTGAGTCACTCAGATCACACGAGTACCAAGGCATCCTTGAAACTTATTCAAATGCAAGTGCTTCTATCTGTTTCCTTGATTGTTTCCCACTCATTCCTTTTGGTTTGGGGAACATGTCAATATCCCATGCCCAGAGAACTTCAACTAGAGTTCACGGAAATGCTCAGTGGACAACCCAGGCAGGGTAAGGATCAGCATTTCCACACTACTCAGAGAATTTTTATTTTCAGGGATGGATTTTTAGCCCAAATCAAGTTGAAGAAAAGTGGTTTCGTGAAAATCGCAGAAAATTTTTTTTCAGAAACTCCGGGGTGCCTGGAGGTCGCGGTGCACCACGCGACAGTTGTATTCCAAAACTGAGTCACTCAGATCACACGAGTACCAAGGCATCCTTGAAACTCATTCAAATGCAAGTGCTTCAATCTGTTTCCTTGATTGTTTCCCACTCATTCCTTTTGGTTTGGGGAACATGTCAAAATCCCATGCCCAGAGAACTTCAACTAGAGTTCGCGGAAATGCTCAGTGGACACCCCAGGTAGGGTAAGGATCACCATTTCCACACTACTCAGAGAATTTTTATTTTCAGGGATGGATTTTTAGCCCAAATCAAGTTGAAGAAAAGTGGTTTCGTGAAAATCGCAGAAAATTTTTTTTCAGAAACTCCGGGGTGCCTGGAGGTCGCGGTGCACCACGCGACAGTTGTATTCCAAAACTGAGTCACTCAGATCACACGAGCACCAAGGCATCCTTGAAACTCATTCAAATGCAAGTGTTTCTATCTGTTTCCTTGATTGTTTCCCACTCATTCCTTTTGGTTTGGGGAACATGTCAATATCCCATGCCCAGAGAACTTCAACTAGAGTTCACGGAAATGCTCAGTGGACAACCCAGGTAGGGTAAGGATCAGCATTTCCACACTACTCAGAGAATTTTTATTTTCAGGGATGGATTTTTAGCCCAATTCAAGTTGAAGAAAAGTGGTTTCGTGAAAATCGCAGAAAATTTTTTTTCAGAAACTCCGGGGTGCCTGGAGGTCGCGGTGCACCACGCGACAGTTGTATTCCAAAACTGAGTCACTCAGATCACACGAGTACCAAGGCATTCTTGAAACTCATTCAAATGCAAGTGCTTCTATCTGTTTCCTTGATTGTTTCCCACTCATTCCTTTTGGTTTGGGGAACATGTCAAAATCCCATGCCCAGAGAACTTCAACTAGAGTTCGCGGAAATGCTCAGTGGACACCCCAGGTAGGGTAAGGATCAGCATTTCCACACTACTCAGAGAATTTTTATTTTCAGGGATGGATTTTTAGCCCAAATCAAGTTGAAGAAAAGTGGTTTCGTGAAAATCGCAGAAAATTTTTTTTCAGAAACTCCGGGGTGCCTGGAGGTCGCGGTGCACCACGCGACAGTTGTATTCCAAAACTGAGTCACTCAGATCACACGAATACCCAAGCATGCTTGAAACTCATACAAATGCAAGTGCTTCTATCTGTTGTCTTGATTGTTTCCCACTCATTCCTTTTGGTTTGGGGAACATGTCAAAATCCCATGCCCAGAGAACTTCAAGTAGAGTTCGCGGAAATGCTCAGTGGACACCCCAGGTAGGGTAAGGATCACCATTCCACACTACTCAGAGAATTTTTATTTTCAGGGATGGATTTTTAGCCCAAATCAAGTTGAAGAAAAGTGGTTTCGTGAAAATTGCAGAAAATTTTTTTTCAGAAACTCCGGGGTGCCTGGAGGTCGCGGTGCACCACGCGACAGTTGTATTCCAAAACTGAGTCACTCAGATCACACGAGCACCAAGGCATCCTTGAAACTCATTCAAATGCAAGTGCTTCTATCTGTTTCCTTGATTGTTTCCCACTCATTCCTTTTGGTTTGGGGAACATGTCAAAATCCCATGCCCAGAGAACTTCAACTAGAGTTCGCGGAAATGCTCAGTGGACACCCCAGGTAGGGTAAGGATCAGCATTTTCACACTACTCAGAGAATTTTTATTTTCAGGGATGGATTTTTAGCCCAAATCAAGTTGAAGAAAAGTGGTTTCGTGAAAATCGCAGAAAATTTTTTTTCAGAAACTCCGGGGTGCCTGGAGGTCGCGGTGCACCACGCGACAGTTGTATTCCAAAACTGAGTCACTCAGATCACACGAGTACCAAGGCATCCTTGAAACTCATTCAAATGCAAGTGCTTCTATCTGTTTCCTTGATTGTATCCCACTCATTCCTTTTGGTTTGGGGAACATGTCAAAATCCCATGCCCAGAGAACTTCAGATAGAGTTCGCGGAAAGGCTCAGTGGACAACCCAGGCAGGGTAAGGATCAGCATTTCCACACTACTCAGAGAATTTTTATTTTCAGGGATGGATTTTTAGCCCAAATCAAGTTGAAGAAAAGTGGTTTCGTGAAAATCGCAGAAAATTTTTTTTCAGAAACTCCGGGGTGCCTGGAGGTCGCGGTGCACCACGCGACAGTTGTATTCCAAAACTGAGTCACTCAGATCACAAGAGTACCAAGGCATCCTTGAAACTCATTCAAATGCAAGTGCTTCTATCTGTTTCCTTGATTGTTTCCCACTCATTCCTTTTGGTTTGGGGAACATGTCAAAATCCCATGCCCAGAGAACTTCAACTAGAGTTCGCGGAAATGCTCAGTGGACACCCCAGGTAGGGTAAGGATCACCATTTCCACACTACTCAGAGAATTTTTATTTTCAGGGATGGATTTTTAGCCCAATTCAAGTTGAAGAAAAGTGGTTTCGTGAAAATCGCAGAAAATTTTTTTTCAGAAACTCCGGGGTGCCTGGAGGTCGCGGTGCACCACGCGACAGTTGTATTCCAAAACTGAGTCACTCAGATCACACGAATACCCAAGCATGCTTGAAACTCATACAAATGCAAGTGCTTCTATCTGTTGTCTTGATTGTTTCCCACTCATTCCTTTTGGTTTGGGGAACATGTCAAAATCCCATGCCCAGAGAACTTCAACTAGAGTTCGCGGAAATGCTCAGTGGACACCCCAGGTAGGGTAAGGATCAGCATTTTCACACTACTCAGAGAATTTTTATTTTCAGGGATGGATTTTTAGCCCAAATCAAGTTGAAGAAAAGTGGTTTCGTGAAAATCGCAGAAAAATTTTTTTCAGAAACTCCGGGGTGCCTGGAGGTCGCGGTGCACCACGCGACAGTTGTATTCCAAAACTGACTCACTCAGATCACACGAGTACCAAGGCATCCTTGAAACTCATTCAAATGCAAGTGCTTCTATCTGTTTCCTTGACTGTTTCCAACTCATTCCTTTTGGTTTGGGGAACATGTCAAAATCCCATGCCCAGAGAACTTCAACTAGAGTTCGCTGAAATTCTCAGTGGACACCCCAGGTAGGGTAAGGATCAGCATTTCCACACTACTCAGAGAATTTTTATTTTCAGGGATGGATTTTTAGCCCAAATCAAGTTGAAGAAAAGTGGTTTCGTGAAAATCGCAGAAAATTTTTTTTCAGAAACTCCGGGGTGCCTGGAGGTCGCGGTGCACCACGCGACAGTTGTATTCCAAAACTGAGTCACTCAGATCACACGAGTACCAAGGCATCCTTGAAACTTATTCAAATGCAAGTGCTTCTATCTGTTTCCTTGATTGTTTCCCACTCATTCCTTTTGGTTTGGGGAACATGTCAATATCCCATGCCCAGAGAACTTCAACTAGAGTTCACGGAAATGCTCAGTGGACAACCCAGGCAGGGTAAGGATCAGCATTTCCACACTACTCAGAGAATTTTTATTTTCAGGGATGGATTTTTAGCCCAAATCAAGTTGAAGAAAAGTGGTTTCGTGAAAATCGCAGAAAATTTTTTTTCAGAAACTCCGGGGTGCCTGGAGGTCGCGGTGCACCACGCAACAGTTGTATTCCAAAACTGAGTCACTCAGATCACACGAGTACCAAGGCATCCTTGAAACTCATTCAAATGCAAGTGCTTCTATCTGTTTCCTTGATTGTTTCCCACTCATTCCTTTTGGTTTGGGGAACATGTCAAAATCCCATGCCCAGAGAACTTCAACTAGAGTTCGCGGAAATGCTCAGTGGACACCCCAGGTAGGGTAAGGATCACCATTTCTACACTACTCAGAGAATTTTTATTTTCAGGGATGGATTTTTAGCCCAAATCAAGTTGAAGAAAAGTGGTTTCGTGAAAATCGCAGAAAATTTTTTTTCAGAAACTCCGGGGTGCCTGGAGGTCGCGGTGCACCACGCGACAGTTGTATTCCAAAACTGAGTCACTCAGATCACACGAGCACCAAGGCATCCTTGAAACTCATTCAAATGCAAGTGCTTCTATCTGTTTCCTTGATTGTTTCCCACTCATTCCTTTTGGTTTGGGGAACATGTCAAAATCCCATGCCCAGAGAACTTCAACTAGAGTTCGCGGAAATGCTCAGTGGACACCCCAGGTAGGGTAAGGATCAGCATTTTCACACTACTCAGAGAATTTTTATTTTCAGGGATGGATTTTTAGCCCAAATCAAGTTGAAGAAAAGTGGTTTCGTGAAAATTGCAGAAATTTTTTTTTCAGAAACTCCGGGGTGCCTGGAGGTCGCGGTGCACCACGCGACAGTTGTATTCCAAAACTGAGTCACTCAGATCACACGAGTACCAAGGCATCCTTGAAACTCATTCAAATGCAAGTGCTTCTATCTGTTTCCTTGATTGTTTCCCACTCATTCCTTTTGGTTTGGGGAACATGTCAAAATCCCATGCCCAGAGAACTTCAGATAGAGTTCGCGGAAAGGCTCAGTGGACAACCCAGGCAGGGTAAGGATCAGCATTTCCACACTACTCAGAGAATTTTTATTTTCAGGGATGGATTTTTAGCCCAAATCAAGTTGAAGAAAAGTGGTTTCGTGAAAATCGCAGAAAATTTTTTTTCAGAAACTCCGGGGTGCCTGGAGGTCGCGGTGCACCACGCGACAGTTGTATTCCAAAACTGAGTCACTCAGATCACACGAATACCCAAGCATGCTTGAAACTCATACAAATGCAAGTGCTTCTATCTGTTGTCTTGATTGTTTCCCACTCATTCCTTTTGGTTTGGGGAACATGTCAAAATCCCATGCCCAGAGAACTTCAACTAGAGTTCGCGGAAATGCTCAGTGGACACCCCAGGTAGGGTAAGGATCAGCATTTTCACACTACTCAGAGAATTTTTATTTTCAGGGATGGATTTTTAGCCCAAATCAAGTTGAAGAAAAGTGGTTTCGTGAAAATCGCAGAAAATTTTTTTTCAGAAACTCCGGGGTGCCTGGAGGTCGCGGTGCACCACGCGACAGTTGTATTCCAAAACTGAGTCACTCAGATCACACGAGTACCAAGGCATCCTTGAAACTCATTCAAATGCAAGTGCTTCTATCTGTTTCCTTGACTGTTTCCAACTCATTCCTTTTGGTTTGGGGAACATGTCAATATCCCATGCCCAGAGAACTTCAACTAGAGTTCACGGAAATGCTCAGTGGACAACCCAGGCAGGGTAAGGATCAGCATTTCCACACTACTCAGAGAATTTTTATTTTCAGGGATGGATTTTTAGCCCAAATCAAGTTGAAGAAAAGTGGTTTCGTGAAAATCGCAGAAAATTTTTTTTCAGAAACTCCGGGGTGCCTGGAGGTCGCGGTGCACCACGCGACAGTTGTATTCCAAAACTGAGTCACTCAGATCACACGAGTACCAAGGCATCCTTGAAACTCATTCAAATGCAAGTGCTTGTATCTGTTTCCTTGATTGTTTCCCACTCATTCCTTTTGGTTTGGGGAACATGTCAAAATCCCATGCCCAGAGAACTTCAACTAGAGTTCGCGGAAATGCTCAGTGGACACCCCAGGTAGGGTAAGGATCACCATTTCCACACTACTCAGAGAATTTTTATTTTCAGGGATGGATTTTTAGCCCAAATCAAGTTGAAGAAAAGTGGTTTCGTGAAAATCGCAGAAAATTTTTTTTCAGAAACTCCGGGGTGCCTGGAGGTCGCGGTGCACCACGCGACAGTTGTATTCCAAAACTGAGTCACTCAGATCACACGAGCACCAAGGCATCCTTGAAACTCATTCAAATGCAAGTGCTTCTATCTGTTTCCTTGATTGTTTCCCACTCATTCCTTTTGGTTTGGGGAACATGTCAAAATCCCATGCCCAGAGAACTTCAACTAGAGTTCGCGGAAATGCTCAGTGGACACCCCAGGTAGGGTAAGGATCAGCATTTTCACACTACTCAGAGAATTTTTATTTTCAGGGATGGATTTTTAGCCCAAATCAAGTTGAAGAAAAGTGGTTTCGTGAAAATCGCAGAAATTTTTTTTTCAGAAACTCCGGGGTGTCTGGAGGTCGCGGTGCACCACGCGACAGTTGTATTCCAAAACTGAGTCACTCAGATCACACGAGTACCAAGGCATCCTTGAAACTCATTCAAATGCAAGTGCTTCTATCTGTTTCCTTGATTGTTTCCCACTCATTCCTTTTGGTTTGGGGAACATGTCAAAATCCCATGCCCAGAGAACTTCAGATAGAGTTCGCGGAAAGGTTCAGTGGACAACCCAGGCAGGGTAAGGATCAGCATTTCCACACTACTCAGAGAATTTTTATTTTCAGGGATGGATTTTTAGCCCAAATCAAGTTGAAGAAAAGTGGTTTCGTGAAAATCGCAGAAAATTTTTTTTCAGAAACTCCGGGGTGCCTGGAGTTCGCGGTGCACCACGCGACAGTTGTATTCCAAAACTGAGTCACTCAGATCACACGAGTACCAAGGCATCCTTGAAACTCATTCAAATGCAAGTGCTTCTATCTGTTTCCTTGATTGTTTCCAACTCATTCCTTTTGGTTTGGGGAACATGTCAAAATCCCATGCCCAGAGAACTTCAACTAGAGTTCGCGGAAATGCTCATTGGACACCCCAGGTAGGGTAAGGATCAGCATTTCCACACTACTCAGAGAATTTTTATTTTCAGGGATGGATTTTTAGCCCAAATCAAGTTGAAGAAAAGTGGTTTCGTGAAAATTGCAGAAATTTTTTTTTCAGAAACTCCGGGGTGCCTGGAGGTCGCGGTGCACCACGCGACAGTTGTATTCCAAAACTGAGTCACTCAGATCACACGAGTACCAAGGCATCCTTGAAACTCATTCAAATGCAAGTGCTTCTATCTGTTTCCTTGATTGTTTCCCACTCATTCCTTTTGGTTTGGGGAACATGTCAAAATCCCATGCCCAGAGAACTTCAGATAGAGTTCGCGGAAAGGCTCAGTGGACAACCCAGGCAGGGTAAGGATCAGCATTTCCACACTACTCAGAGAATTTTTATTTTCAGGGATGGAGTTTTAGCCCAAATCAAGTTGAAGAAAAGTGGTTTCGTGAAAATCGCAGAAAATTTTTTTTCAGAAACTCCGGGGTGCCTGGAGGTCGCGGTGCACCACGCGACAGTTGTATTCCAAAACTGAGTCACTCAGATCACACGAATACCAAGGCATTCTTGAAACTCATTCAAATGCAAGTGCTTCTATCTGTTTCCTTGATTGTTTCCCACTCATTCCTTTTGGTTTGGGGAACATGTCAAAATCCCATGCCCAGAGAACTTCAACTAGAGTTCGCGGAAATGCTCAGTGGACACCCCAGGTAGGGTAAGGATCAGCATTTCCACACTACTCAGAGAATTTTTATTTTCAGGGATGGATTTTTAGCCCAAATCAAGTTGAAGAAAAGTGGTTTCGTGAAAATCGCAGAACATTTTTTTTCAGAAACTCCGGGGTGCCTGGAGGTCGCGGTGCACCACGCGACAGTTGTATTCCAAAACTGAGTCACTCAGATCACACGAATACCCAAGCATGCTTGAAACTCATACAAATGCAAGTGCTTCTATCTGTTGTCTTGATTGTTTCCCACTCATTCCTTTTGGTTTGGGGAACATGTCAAAATCCCATGCCCAGAGAACTTCAACTAGAGTTCGCGGAAATGCTCAGTGGACAACCCAGGCAGGGTAAGGATCAGCATTTCCACACTACTCAGAGAATTTTTATTTTCAGGGATGGATTTTTAGCCCAAATCAAGTTGAAGAAAAGTGGTTTCGTGAAAATCGCAGAAAATTTTTTTTCAGAAACTCCGGGGTGCCTGGAGGTCGCGGTGCACCACGCGACAGTTGTATTCCAAAACTGAGTCACTCAGATCACACGAGTACCAAGGCATCCTTGAAACTCATTCAAATGCAAGTGCTTCTATCTGTTTCCTTGATTGTTTCCCACTCATTCCTTTTGGTTTGGGGAACATGTCAAAATCCCATGCCCAGAGAACTTCAACTAGAGTTCGCGGAAATGCTCAGTGGACACCCCAGGTAGGGTAAGGATCACCATTTCCACACTACTCAGAGAATTTTTATTTTCAGGGATGGATTTTTAGCCCAAATCAAGTTGAAGAAAAGTGGTTTCGTGAAAATCGCAGAAAATTTTTTTTCAGAAACTCCGGGGTGCCTGGAGGTCGCGGTGCACCACGCGACAGTTGTATTCCAAAACTGAGTCACTCAGATCACACGAGCACCAAGGCATCCTTGAAACTCATTCAAATGCAAGTGCTTCTATCTGTTGTCTTGATTGTTTCCCACTCATTCCTTTTGGTTTGGGGAACATGTCAAAATCCCATGCCCAGAGAACTTCAACTAGAGTTCGCGGAAATGCTCAGTGGACACCCCAGGTAGGGTAAGGATCACCATTCCACACAACTCAGAGAATTTTTATTTTCAGGGATGGATTTTTAGCCCAAATCAAGTTGAAGAAAAGTGGTTTCGTGAAAATTGCAGAAATTTTTTTTTCAGAAACTCCGGGGTGCCTGGAGGTCGCGGTGCACCACGCGACAGTTGTATTCCAAAACTGAGTCACTCAGATCACACGAGCACCAAGGCATCCTTGAAACTCATTCAAATGCAAGTGCTTCTATCTGTTTCCTTGATTGTTTCCCACTCATTCCTTTTGGTTTGGGGAACATGTCAAAATCCCATGCCCAGAGAACTTCAACTAGAGTTCGCGGAAATGCTCAGTGGACACCCAGGTAGGGTAAGGATCAGCATTTTCACACTACTCAGAGAATTTTTATTTTCAGGGATGGATTTTTAGCCCAAATCAAGTTGAAGAAAAGTGGTTTCGTGAAAATCGCAGAAATTTTTTTTTCAGAAACTCCGGGGTGCCTGGAGGTCGCGGTGCACCACGCGACAGTTGTATTCCAAAACTGAGTCACTCAGATCACACGAGTACCAAGGCATCCTTGAAACTCATTCAAATGCAAGTGCTTCTATCTGTTTCCTTGATTGTTTCCCACTCATTCCTTTTGGTTTGGGGAACATGTCAAAATCCCATGCCCAGAGAACTTCAGATAGAGTTCGCGGAAAGGCTCAGTGGACAACCCAGGCAGGGTAAGGATCAGCATTTCCACACTACTCAGAGAATTTTTATTTTCAGGGATGGATTTTTAGCCCAAATCAAGTTGAAGAAAAGTGGTTTCGTGAAAATCGCAGAAAATTTTTTTTCAGAAACTCCGGGGTGCCTGGAGGTCGCGGTGCACCACGCGACAGTTGTATTCCAAAACTGAGTCACTCAGATCACACGAGTACCAAGGCATCCTTGAAACTCATTCAAATGCAAGTGCTTCTATCTGTTTCCTTGATTGTTTCCCACTCATTCCTTTTGGTTTGGGGAACATGTCAAAATCCCATGCCCAGAGAACTTCAACTAGAGTTCGCGGAAATGCTCAGTGGACACCCCAGGTAGGGTAAGGATCACCATTTCCACACTACTCAGAGAATTTTTATTTTCAGGGATGGATTTTTAGCCCAAATCAAGTTGAAGAAAAGTGGTTTCGTGAAAATCGCAGAAATTTTTTTTTCAGAAACTCCGGGGTGCCTGGAGGTCGCGGTGCACCACGCGACAGTTGTATTCCAAAACTGAGTCACTCAGATCACACGAGCACCAAGGCATCCTTGAAACTCATTCAAATGCAAGTGCTTCTATCTGTTTCCTTGATTGTTTCCCACTCATTCCTTTTGGTTTGGGGAACATGTCAAAATCCCATGCCCAGAGAACTTCAACTAGAGTTCGCGGAAATGCTCAGTGGACACCCCAGGTAGGGTAAGGATCAGCATTTTCACACTACTCAGAGAATTTTTATTTTCAGGGATGGATTTTTAGCCCAAATCAAGTTGAAGAAAAGTGGTTTCGTGAAAATTGCAGAAATTTTTTTTTCAGAAACTCCGGGGTGCCTGGAGGTCGCGGTGCACCACGCGACAGTTGTATTCCAAAACTGAGTCACTCAGATCACACGAGTACCAAGGCATCCTTGAAACTCATTCAAATGCAAGTGCTTCTATCTGTTTCCTTGATTGTTTCCCACTCATTCCTTTTGGTTTGGGGAACATGTCAAAATCCCATGCCCAGAGAACTTCAGATAGAGTTCGCGGAAAGGCTCAGTGGACAACCCAGGCAGGGTAAGGATCAGCATTTCCACACTACTCAGAGAATTTTTATTTTCAGGGATGGATTTTTAGCCCAAATCAAGTTGAAGAAAAGTGGTTTCGTGAAAATCGCAGAAAATTTTTTTTCAGAAACTCCGGGGTGCCTGGAGGTCGCGGTGCACCACGCGACAGTTGTATTCCAAAACTGAGTCACTCAGATCACACGAATACCCAAGCATGCTTGAAACTCATACAAATGCAAGTGCTTCTGTCTGTTGTCTTGATTGTTTCCCACTCATTCCTTTTGGTTTGGGGAACATGTCAAAATCCCATGCCCAGAGAACTTCAACTAGAGTTCGCGGAAATGCTCAGTGGACACCCCAGGTAGGGTAAGGATCAGCATTTCCACACTACTCAGAGAATTTTTATTTTCAGGGATGGATTTTTAGCCCAAATCAAGTTGAAGAAAAGTGGTTTCGTGAAAATCGCAGAAAATTTTTTTTCAGAAACTCCGGGGTGCCTGGAGGTCGCGGTGCACCACGCGACAGTTGTATTCCAAAACTGAGTCACTCAGATCACACGAGTACCAAGGCATCCTTGAAACTTATTCAAATGCAAGTGCTTCTATCTGTTTCCTTGATTGTTTCCCACTCATTCCTTTTGGTTTGGGGAACATGTCAATATCCCATGCCCAGAGAACTTCAACTAGAGTTCACGGAAATGCTCAGTGGACAACCCAGGCAGGGTAAGGATCAGCATTTCCACACTACTCAGAGAATTTTTATTTTCAGGGATGGATTTTTAGCCCAAATCAAGTTGAAGAAAAGTGGTTTCGTGAAAATCGCAGAAAATTTTTTTTCAGAAACTCCGGGGTGCCTGGAGGTCGCGGTGCACCACGCGACAGTTGTATTCCAAAACTGAGTCACTCAGATCACACGAGTACCAAGGCATCCTTGAAACTCATTCAAATGCAAGTGCTTCTATCTGTTTCCTTGATTGTTTCCCACTCATTCCTTTTGGTTTGGGGAA
The DNA here is from genome assembly GCF_059453375.1 of Lepisosteus platostomus. Classification (NCBI taxonomy): domain Eukaryota; kingdom Metazoa; phylum Chordata; class Actinopteri; order Semionotiformes; family Lepisosteidae; genus Lepisosteus; species Lepisosteus platostomus. Next base: position 45,244,498 of record NC_142623.1, on the reverse strand, counting down.
CATGTCAAAATCCCATGCCCAGAGAACTTCAACTAGAGTTCGCGGAAATGCTCAGTGGACACCCCAGGTAGGGTAAGGATCACCATTTCCACACTACTCAGAGAATTTTTATTTTCAGGGATGGATTTTTAGCCCAAATCAAGTTGAAGAAAAGTGGTTTCGTGAAAATCGCAGAAAATTTTTTTTCAGAAACTCCGGGGTGCCTGGAGGTCGCGGTGCACCACGCGACAGTTGTATTCCAAAACTGAGTCACTCAGATCACACGAGCACCAAGGCATCCTTGAAACTCATTCAAATGCAAGTGCTTCTATCTGTTTCCTTGATTGTTTCCCACTCATTCCTTTTGGTTTGGGGAACATGTCAAAATCCCATGCCCAGAGAACTTCAACTAGAGTTCGCGGAAATGCTCAGTGGACACCCCAGGTAGGGTAAGGATCAGCATTTTCACACTACTCAGAGAATTTTTATTTTCAGGGATGGATTTTTAGCCCAAATCAAGTTGAAGAAAAGTGGTTTCGTGAAAATCGCAGAAATTTTTTTTTTCAGAAACTCCGGGGTGTCTGGAGGTCGCGGTGCACCACGCGACAGTTGTATTCCAAAACTGAGTCACTCAGATCACACGAGTACCAAGGCATCCTTGAAACTCATTCAAATGCAAGTGCTTCTATCTGTTTCCTTGATTGTTTCCCACTCATTCCTTTTGGTTTGGGGAACATGTCAAAATCCCATGCCCAGAGAACTTCAGATAGAGTTCGCGGAAAGGTTCAGTGGACAACCCAGGCAGGGTAAGGATCAGCATTTCCACACTACTCAGAGAATTTTTATTTTCAGGGATGGATTTTTAGCCCAAATCAAGTTGAAGAAAAGTGGTTTCGTGAAAATCGCAGAAAATTTTTTTTCAGAAACTCCGGGGTGCCTGGAGGTCGCGGTGCACCACGCGACAGTTGTATTCCAAAACTGAGTCACTCAGATCACACGAGTACCAAGGCATCCTTGAAACTTATTCAAATGCAAGTGCTTCTATCTGTTTCCTTGATTGTTTCCCACTCATTCCTTTTGGTTTGGGGAACATGTCAATATCCCATGCCCAGAGAACTTCAACTAGAGTTCACGGAAATGCTCAGTGGACAACCCAGGCAGGGTAAGGATCAGCATTTCCACACTACTCAGAGAATTTTTATTTTCAGGGATGGATTTTTAGCCCAAATCAAGTTGAAGAAAAGTGGTTTCGTGAAAATCGCAGAAAATTTTTTTTCAGAAACTCCGGGGTGCCTGGAGTTCGCGGTGCACCACGCGACAGTTGTATTCCAAAACTGAGTCACTCAGATCACACGAGTACCAAGGCATCCTTGAAACTCATTCAAATGCAAGTGCTTCTATCTGTTTCCTTGATTGTTTCCAACTCATTCCTTTTGGTTTGGGGAACATGTCAAAATCCCATGCCCAGAGAACTTCAACTAGAGTTCGCGGAAATGCTCATTGGACACCCCAGGTAGGGTAAGGATCAGCATTTCCACACTACTCAGAGAATTTTTATTTTCAGGGATGGATTTTTAGCCCAAATCAAGTTGAAGAAAAGTGGTTTCGTGAAAATTGCAGAAATTTTTTTTTCAGAAACTCCGGGGTGCCTGGAGGTCGCGGTGCACCACGCGACAGTTGTATTCCAAAACTGAGTCACTCAGATCACACGAGTACCAAGGCATCCTTGAAACTCATTCAAATGCAAGTGCTTCTATCTGTTTCCTTGATTGTTTCCCACTCATTCCTTTTGGTTTGGGGAACATGTCAAAATCCCATGCCCAGAGAACTTCAGATAGAGTTCGCGGAAAGGCTCAGTGGACAACCCAGGCAGGGTAAGGATCAGCATTTCCACACTACTCAGAGAATTTTTATTTTCAGGGATGGAGTTTTAGCCCAAATCAAGTTGAAGAAAAGTGGTTTCGTGAAAATCGCAGAAAATTTTTTTTCAGAAACTCAGGGGTGCCTGGAGGTCGCGGTGCACCACGCGACAGTTGTATTCCAAAACTGAGTCACTCAGATCACACGAATACCCAAGCATGCTTGAAACTCATACAAATGCAAGTGCTTCTATCTGTTGTCTTGATTGTTTCCCACTCATTCCTTTTGGTTTGGGGAACATGTCAAAATCCCATGCCCAGAGAACTTCAACTAGAGTTCGCGGAAATGCTCAGTGGACACCCCAGGTAGGGTAAGGATCAGCATTTCCACACTACTCAGAGAATTTTTATTTTCAGGGATGGATTTTTAGCCCAAATCAAGTTGAAGAAAAGTGGTTTCGTGAAAATCGCAGAAAATTTTTTTTCAGAAACTCCGGGGTGCCTGGAGGTCGCGGTGCACCACGCGACAGTTGTATTCCAAAACTGAGTCACTCAGATCACACGAGTACCAAGGCATCCTTGAAACTCATTCAAATGCAAGTGCTTCTATCTGTTTCCTTGACTGTTTCCAACTCATTCCTTTTGGTTTGGGGAACATGTCAAAATCCCATTCCCAGAGAACTTCAACTAGAGTTCGCTGAAATTCTCAGTGGACACCCCAGGTAGGGTAAGGATCAGCATTTCCACACTACTCAGAGAATTTTTATTTTCAGGGATGGGTTTTTAGCCCAAATCAAGTTGAAGAAAAGTGGTTTCGTGAAAATCGCAGAAAATTTTTTTTCAGAAACTCCGGGGTGCCTGGAGGTCGCGGTGCACCACGCGACAGATGTATTCCAAAACTGAGTCACTCAGATCACACGAGTACCAAGGCATCCTTGAAACTTATTCAAATGCAAGTGCTTCTATCTGTTTCCTTGATTGTTTCCCACTCATTCCTTTTGGTTTGGGGAACATGTCAATATCCCATGCCCAGAGAACTTCAACTAGAGTTCACGGAAATGCTCAGTGGACAACCCAGGCAGGGTAAGGATCAGCATTTCCACACTACTCAGAGAATTTTTATTTTCAGGGATGGATTTTTAGCCCAAATCAAGTTGAAGAAAAGTGGTTTCGTGAAAATCGCAGAAAATTTTTTTTCAGAAACTCCGGGGTGCCTGGAGGTCGCGGTGCACCACGCGACAGTTGTATTCCAAAACTGAGTCACTCAGATCACACGAGTACCAAGGCATCCTTGAAACTCATTCAAATGCAAGTGCTTCTATCTGTTTCCTTGATTGTTTCTCACTCATTCCTTTTGGTTTGGGGAACATGTCAAAATCCCATGCCCAGAGAACTTCAACTAGAGTTCGCGGAAATGCTCAGTGGACACCCCAGGTAGGGTAAGGATCACCATTTCCACACTACTCAGAGAATTTTTATTTTCAGGGATGGATTTTTAGCCCAAATCAAGTTGAAGAAAAGTGGTTTCGTGAAAATCGCAGAAAATTTTTTTTCAGAAACTCCGGGGTGCCTGGAGGTCGCGGTGCACCACGCGACAGATGTATTCCAAAACTGAGTCACTCAGATCACACGAGTACCAAGGCATCCTTGAAACTTATTCAAATGCAAGTGCTTCTATCTGTTTCCTTGATTGTTTCCCACTCATTCCTTTTGGTTTGGGGAACATGTCAATATCCCATGCCCAGAGAACTTCAACTAGAGTTCACGGAAATGCTCAGTGGACAACCCAGGCAGGGTAAGGATCAGCATTTCCACACTACTCAGAGAATTTTTATTTTCAGGGATGGATTTTTAGCCCAAATCAAGTTGAAGAAAAGTGGTTTCGTGAAAATCGCAGAAAATTTTTTTTCAGAAACTCCGGGGTGCCTGGAGGTCGCGGTGCACCACGCGACAGTTGTATTCCAAAACTGAGTCACTCAGATCACACGAGTACCAAGGCATCCTTGAAACTCATTCAAATGCAAGTGCTTCTATCTGTTTCCTTGATTGTTTCCCACTCATTCCTTTTGGTTTGGGAAACATGTCAAAATCCCATGCCCAGAGAACTTCAACTAGAGTTCGCGGAAATGCTCAGTGGACACCCCAGGTAGGGTAAGGATCACCATTTCCACACTACTCAGAGAATTTTTATTTTCAGGGATGGATTTTTAGCCCAAATCAAGTTGAAGAAAAGTGGTTTCGTGAAAATCGCAGAAAATTTTTTTTCAGAAACTCCGGGGTGCCTGGAGGTCGCGGTGCACCACGCGACAGTTGTATTCCAAAACTGAGTCACTCAGATCACACGAGCACCAAGGCATCCTTGAAACTCATTCAAATGCAAGTGCTTCTATCTGTTGTCTTGATTGTTTCCCACTCATTCCTTTTGGTTTGGGGAACATGTCAATATCCCATGCCCAGAGAACTTCAACTAGAGTTCACGGAAATGCTCAGTGGACAACCCAGGCAGGGTAAGGATCAGCATTTCCACACTACTCAGAGAATTTTTATTTTCAGGGATGGATTTTTAGCCCAAATCAAGTTGAAGAAAAGTGGTTTCGTGAAAATCGCAGAAAATTTTTTTTCAGAAACTCCGGGGTGCCTGGAGGTCGCGGTGCACCACGCGACAGTTGTATTCCAAAACTGAGTCACTCAGATCACACGAGTACCAAGGCATCCTTGAAACTCATTCAAATGCAAGTGCTTCTATCTGTTTCCTTGATTGTTTCCCACTCATTCCTTTTGGTTTGGGGAACATGTCAAAATCCCATGCCCAGAGAACTTCAACTAGAGTTCGCGGAAATGCTCATTGGACACCCCAGGTAGGGTAAGGATCAGCATTTCCACACTACTCAGAGAATTTTTATTTTCAGGGATGGATTTTTAGCCCAAATCAAGTTGAAGAAAAGTGGTTTCGTGAAAATTGCAGAAATTTTTTTTTCAGAAACTCCGGGGTGCCTGGAGGTCGCGGTGCACCACGCGACAGTTGTATTCCAAAACTGAGTCACTCAGATCACACGAGTACCAAGGCATCCTTGAAACTCATTCAAATGCAAGTGCTTCTATCTGTTTCCTTGATTGTTTCCCACTCATTCCTTTTGGTTTGGGGAACATGTCAAAATCCCATGCCCAGAGAACTTCAGATAGAGTTCGCAGAAAGGCTCAGTGGACAACCCAGGCAGGGTAAGGATCAGCATTTCCACACTACTCAGAGAATTTTTATTTTCAGGGATGGATTTTTAGCCCAAATCAAGTTGAAGAAAAGTGGTTTCGTGAAAATCGCAGAAAATTTTTTTTCAGAAACTTCGGGGTGCCTGGAGGTCGCGGTGCACCACGCGACAGTTGTATTCCAAAACTGAGTCACTCAGATCACACGAATACCCAAGCATGCTTGAAACTCATACAAATGCAAGTGCTTCTATCTGTTGTCTTGATTGTTTCCCACTCATTCCTTTTGGTTTGGGGAACATGTCAAAATCCCATGCCCAGAGAACTTCAACTAGAGTTCGCGGAAATGCTCAGTGGACACCCCAGGTAGGGTAAGGATCAGCATTTTCACACTACTCAGAGAATTTTTATTTTCAGGGATGGATTTTTAGCCCAAATCAAGTTGAAGAAAAGTGGTTTCGTGAAAATCGCAGAAAATTTTTTTTCAGAAACTCCGGGGTGCCTGGAGGTCGCGGTGCACCACGCGACAGTTGTATTCCAAAACTGAGTCACTCAGATCACACGAGTACCAAGGCATCCTTGAAACTCATTCAAATGCAAGTGCTTCTATCTGTTTCCTTGACTGTTTCCAACTCATTCCTTTTGGTTTGGGGAACATGTCAAAATCCCATGCCCAGAGAACTTCAACTAGAGTTCGCTGAAATTCTCAGTGGACACCCCAGGTAGGGTAAGGATCAGCATTTCCACACTACTCAGAGAATTTTTATTTTCAGGGATGGATTTTTAGCCCAAATCAAGTTGAAGAAAAGTGGTTTCGTGAAAATCGCAGAAAATTTTTTTTCAGAAACTCCGGGGTGCCTGGAGGTCGCGGTGCACCACGCGACAGATGTATTCCAAAACTGAGTCACTCAGATCACACGAGTACCAAGGCATCCTTGAAACTTATTCAAATGCAAGTGCTTCTATCTGTTTCCTTGATTGTTTCCCACTCATTCCTTTTGGTTTGGGGAACATGTCAATATCCCATGCCCAGAGAACTTCAACTAGAGTTCACGGAAATGCTCAGTGGACAACCCAGGTAGGGTAAGGATCAGCATTTCCACACTACTCAGAGAATTTTTATTTTCAGGGATGGATTTTTAGCCCAATTCAAGTTGAAGAAAAGTGGTTTCGTGAAAATCGCAGAAAATTTTTTTTCAGAAACTCCGGGGTGCCTGGAGGTCGCGGTGCACCACGCGACAGTTGTATTCCAAAACTGAGTCACTCAGATCACACGAGTACCAAGGCATTCTTGAAACTCATTCAAATGCAAGTGCTTCTATCTGTTTCCTTGATTGTTTCCCACTCATTCCTTTTGGTTTGGGGAACATGTCAAAATCCCATGCCCAGAGAACTTCAACTAGAGTTCGCGGAAATGCTCAGTGGACACCCCAGGTAGGGTAAGGATCAGCATTTCCACACTACTCAGAGAATTTTTATTTTCAGGGATGGATTTTTAGCCCAAATCAAGTTGAAGAAAAGTGGTTTCGTGAAAATCGCAGAACATTTTTTTTCAGAAACTCCGGGGTGCCTGGAGGTCGCGGTGCACCACGCGACAGTTGTATTCCAAAACTGAGTCACTCAGATCACACGAATACCCAAGCATCCTTGAAACTCATTCAAATGCAAGTGCTTCTATCTGTTTCCTTGATTGTTTCCCACTCATGCCTTTTGGTTTGGGGAACATGTCAAAATCCCATCACCAGAGAACTTCAACTAGAGTTCGCGGAAATGCTCAGTGGACACTCCAGGTAGGGTAAGGATCAGCATTTCCACACTACTCAGAGAATTTTTATTTTCAGGGATGGATTTTTAGCCCAAATCAAGTTGAAGAAAAGTGGTTTCGTGAAAATCGCAGAAAATTTTTTTTCAGAAACTCCGGGGTGCCTGGAGGTCGCGGTGCACCACGTGACAGTTGTATTCCAAAACTGAGTCACTCAGATCACACGAGTACCAAGGCATCCTTGAAACTCATTCAAATGCAAGTGCTTCTATCTGTTTCCTTGATTGTTTCCCACTCATTCCTTTTGGTTTGGGGAACATGTCAAAATTCCAATGCACAGAGAATTCAGATAGAGTTCGCGGAAAGGCTCAGTGGACAACCCAGGTAGGGTAAGGATCAGCATTTCCACACTACTCAGAGAATTTTTATTTTCAGGGATGGATTTTTAGCCCAAATCAAGTTGAAGAAAAGTGGTTTCGTGAAAATCGCAGAAAATTTTTTTTCAGAAACTCCGGGGTGCCTGGAGGTCGCGGTGCACCACGCGACAGTTGTATTCCAAAACTGAGTCACTCAGATCACACGAGTACCAAGGCATCCTTGAAACTCATTCAAATGCAAGTGCTTCTATCTGTTTCCTTGATTGTTTCCCACTCATTCCTTTTGGTTTGGGGAACATGTCAAAATCCCATGCCCAGAGAACATTCAACTAGAGTTCGCGGAAATGCTCAGTGGACACCCCAGGTAGGGTAAGGATCAGCATTTCCACACTACTCAGAGAAGTTTTATTTTCAGGGATGGATTTTTAGCCCAAATCAAGTTGAAGAAAAGTGGTTTCGTGAAAATCGCAGAAAATTTTTTTTCAGAAACTCCGGGGTGCCTGGAGGTCGCAGTGCACCACGCGACAGTTGTATTCCAAAACTGAGTCACTCAGATCACACGAGTACCAAGGCATCCTTGAAACTCATTCAAATGCAAGTGCTTCTATCTGTTTCCTTCATTGTTTCCCACTCATTCCTTTTGGTTTGGGGAACATGTCAAAATCCCATGCCCAGAGAACTTCAACTAGAGTTCGCGGAAATGCTCAGTGGACACCCCAGGCAGGGTAAGGATCAGCATTTCCACACTACTCAGAGAATTTTTATTTTCAGGGATGGATTTTTAGCCCAAATCAAGTTGAAGAAAAGTGGTTTCGTGAAAATCGCAGATATTTTTGTTTCAGAAACTCCGGGGTGCCTGGAGGTCGCGGTGCACCACGCGACAGTTGTATTCCAAAACTGAGTCACTCAGATCACACCAGTACCAAGGCATCCTTGAAACTCATTCAAATGCAAGTGCTTCTATCTGTTTCGTTGATTGTTTCCCACTCATTCCTTTTGGTTTGGGGAACATGTCAAAATCCCATGCCCAGAGAACTTCAACTAGAATTCGCGGAAATGCTCAGTGGACACTCCAGGTAGGGTAAGGATCAGCATTTCCACACTACTCAGAGAATTTTTATTTTCAGGGATGGATTTTTAGCCCAAATCAACTTGAAGAAAAGTGGTTTCGTGAAAATCGCAGAAAATTTTTTTTCAGAAACTCCGGGGTGCCTGGAGGTCGCGGTGCACCACGCGACAGTTGTATTCCAAAACTGAGTCACTCAGATCACACGAGTACCAAGGCATCCTTGAAACTCATTCAAATGCAAGTGCTTCTATCTGTTTCCTTGATTGTTTCCCACTCATTCCTTTTGGTTTGGGGAACATGTCAAAATCCCATGCCCAGAGAACTTCAACTAGAGTTCGCGGAAATGCTCAGTGGACACCCCAGCTAGGGTAAGGATCAGCATTTCCACACTACTCAGAGAATTTTTATTTTCAGGGATGGATTTTTAGCCCAAATCAAGTTGAAGAAAAGTGGTTTCGTGAAAATCTCAGAAAATTTTTTTTCAGAAACTCCGGGGTGCCTGGAGGTCGCGGTGTACCACGCGACAGTTGTATTCCAAAACTGAGTCACTCAGATCACACGAGTACCAAGGCATCCTTGAAACTCATTCAAATGCAAGTGCTTCTATCTGTTTCCTTGATTGTTTCCCACTCATTCCTTTTGGTTTGGGGAACATGTCAAAATCCCATGCCCAGAGAATTCAGATAGAGTTCGCGGAAAGGCTCAGTGGACAACCCAGGCAGGGTAAGGATCAGCATTTCCACACTACTCAGAGAATTTTTATTTTCAGGGATGGATTTTTAGCCCAAATCAAGTTGAAGAAAAGTGGTTTCGTGAAAATCGCAGATATTTTTTTTTCAGAAACTCCGGGGTGCCTGGAGGTCGCGGTGCACCACGCGACAGTTGTATTCCAAAAGTGAGTCACTCAGATCACACGAGTACCAAGGCATCCTTGAAACTCATTCTAATGCAAGTGCTTCTATCTGTTTCGTTGATTGTTTCCCACTCATTCCTTTTGGTTTGGGGAACATGTCAAAATCCCATGCCCAGAGAACTTCAACTAGAGTTCGCAGAAATGCTCAGTGGACACTCCAGGTAGGGTAAGGATCAGCATTTCCACACTACTCAGAGAATTTTTATTTTCAGGGATGGATTTTTAGCCCAAATCAAGTTGAAGAAAAGTGGTTTCGTGAAAATCGCAGAAAATTATTTTTCTGAAACTCCGGGGTGCCTGGAGGTCGCGGTGCACCACGCGACAGTTGTATTCCAAAACTGAGTCACTCAGATCACACGAGTACCAAGGCATCCTTGAAACTCATTCAAATGCAAGTGCTTCTATCTGTTTCGTTGATTGTTTCCCACTCATTCCTTTTGGTTTGGGGAACATGTCAAAATCCCATGCCCAGAGAACTTCAACTAGAGTTCGCGGAAATGCTCAGTGGACACCCCAGGTAGGGTAAGGATCAGCATTTCCACACTACTCAGAGAATTTTTATTTTCAGGGATGGATTTTTAGCCCAAATCAAGTTGAAGAAAAGTGGTTTCGTGAAAATCGCAGAAAATTATTTTTCAGAAACTCCGGGGTGCCTGGAGGTCGCGGTGCACCACGCGACAGTTGTATTCCAAAACTGAGTCACTCAGATCACACGAATACCCAAGCATGCTTGAAACTCATACAAATGCAAGTGCTTCTATCTGTTGTCTTGATTGTTTCCCACTCATTCCTTTTGGTTTGGGGAACATGTCAAAATCCCATGCCCAGAGAACTTCAACTAGAGTTCGCGGAAATGCTCAGTGGACACCCCAGGTAGGGTAAGGATCAGCATTTCCACACTACTCAGAGAATTTTTATTTTCAGGGATGGATTTTTAGCCCAAATCAAGTTGAAGAAAAGTGGTTTCGTGAAAATCGCAGAAATTTTTTTTTCAGAAACTCCGGGGTGCCTGGAGGTCGCGGTACACCACGCGACAGTTGTATTCCAAAACTGAGTCACTCAGATCACACGAGTACCAAGGCATCCTTGAAACTCATTCAAATGCAAGTGCTTCTATCTGTTTCCTTGATTGTTTCCCACTCATTCCTTTTGGTTTGGGGAACATGTCAAAATCCCATGCCCAGAGAACTTCAACTAGAGTTCGCGGAAATGCTCAGTGGACACCCCAGGTAGGGTAAGGATCAGCATTTCCACACTACTCAGAGAATTTTTATTTTCAGGGATGAATTTTTAGCCCAAATCAAGTTGAAGAAAAGTGGTTTCGTGAAAATCGCAGATATTTTTTTTTCAGAAACTCCGGGGTGCCTGGAGGTCGCGGTGCACCACGCGACAGTTGTATTCCAAAACTGAGTCACTCAGATCACACGAGCACCAAGGCATCCTTGAAACTCATTCAAATGCAAGTGCTTCTATCTGTTTCCTTGATTGTTTCCCACTCATTCCTTTTGGTTTGGGGAACATGTCAAAATCCCATGCCCAGAGAACTTCAACTAGAGTTCGCGGAAATGCTCAGTGGACACTCCAGGTAGGGTAAGGATCAGCATTTCCACACTACTCAGAGAATTTTTATTTTCAGGGATGGATTTTTAGCCCAAATCAAGTTGAAGAAAAGTGGTTTCGTGAAAATCGCAGAAAATTTTTTTTCAGAAACTCCGGGATGCCTGGAGGTCGCGGTGCACCACGTGACAGTTGTATTCCAAAACTGAGTCACTCAGATCACACGAGTACCAAGAAATCCTTGAAACTCATTCAAATGCAAGTGCTTCTATCTGTTTCCTTGATTGTTTCCCACTCATTCCTTTTGGTTTGGGGAACATGTCAAAATCCCATGCCCAGAGAACTTCAACTAGAGTTCGCGGAAATGCTCAGTGGACACCCCAGGTAGGGTAAGGATCAGCATTTCCACACTACTCAGAGAATTTTTATTTTCAGGGATGGATTTTTAGCCCAAATCAAGTTGAAGAAAAGTGGTTTCGTGAAAATCGCAGAAAATTTTTTTTCAGAAACTCCGGGGTGCCTGGAGGTCGCGGTGTACCACGCGACAGTTGTATTCCAAAACTGACTCACTCAGATCGCACGAGTACCAAGGCATCCTTGAAACTCATTCAAATGCAAGTGCTTCTATCTGTTTCCTTGATTGTTTCCCACTCATTCCTTTTGGTTTGGGGAACATGTCAAAATCCCATGCCAGAGAATTCAGATAGAGTTCGCGGAAAGGCTCAGTGGACAACCCAGGCAGGGTAAGGATCAGCATTTCCACACTACTCAGAGAATTTTTATTTTCAGGGATGGATTTTTAGCCCAAATCAAGTTGAAGAAAAGTGGTTTCGTGAAAATCGCAGAAAATTTTTTTTCAGAAACTCCGGGGTGCCTGGAGGTCGCGGTGCACCACGCGACAGTTGTATTCCAAAACTGAGTCACTCAGATCACACGAGTACCAAGGCATCCTTGAAACTCATTCAAATGCAAGTGCTTCTATCTGTTTCCTTCATTGTTTCCCACTCATTCCTTTTGGTTTGGGGAACATGTCAAAATCCCATGCCCAGAGAACTTCAACTAGAGTTCGCGGAAATGCTCAGTGGACACCCCAGGTAGGGTAAGGATCAGCATTTCCACACTACTCAGAGAATTTTTATTTTCAGGGATGGATTTTTAGCCCAAATCAAGTTGAAGAAAAGTGGTATCATGAAAATCGCAAAAAATTTTTTTTCAGAAACTCCGGGGTGCCTGGAGGTCACGGTGCACCACGCGACAGTTGTATTCCAAAACTGAGTCACTCAGATCACACGAGTACCAAGGCATCCTTGAAACTCATTCAAATGCAAGTGCTTCTATCTGTTTCCTTGATTGTTTCCCACTCATTCCTTTTGGTTTGGGGAACATGTCAAAATCCCATGCCCAGAGAACTTCAACTAGAGGTCGCGGAAATGCTCAGTGGACACTCCAGGTAGGGTAAGGATCAGCATTTCCACACTACTCAGAGAATTTTTATTTTCAGGGATGGATTTTTAGCCCAAATCAAGTTGAAGAAAAGTGGTTTCGTGAAAATCGCAGAAATTTTTTTTTCAGAAACTCCGGGGTGCCTGGAGGTCGCGGTGCACCACGTGACAGTTGTATTCCAAAACTGAGTCACTCAGATCACACGAGTACCAAGGCATCCTTGAAACTCATTCAAATGCAAGTGCTTCTATCTGTTTCCTTGATTGTTTCCCACTCATTCCTTTTGGTTTGGGGAACATGTCAAAATCCAATGCCCAGAGAACTTCAACTAGAGTTCGCGGAAATGCTCAGTGGACACCCCAGGTAGGGTAAGGATCAGCATTTCCACACTACTCAGAGAAGTTTTATTTTCAGGGATGGATTTTTAGCCCAAATCAAGTTGAAGAAAAGTGGTTTCGTGAAAATCGCAGAAACTTTTTTTTCAGAAACTCCGGGGTGCCTGGAGGTCGCGGTGCACCACGCGACAGTTGTATTCCAAAACTGAGTCACTCAGATCACACGAGTACCAAGGCATCCTTGAAACTCATTCAAATGCAAGTGCTTCTATCTGTTTCCTTGATTGTTTCCCACTCATTCCTTTTGGTTTGGGGAACATGTCAAAATCCCATGCCCAGAGAACTTCAACTAGAGTTCGCGGAAATGCTCAGTGGACACCCCAGGTAGGGTAAGGATCAGCATTTCCACACTACTCAGAGAATTTTTATTTTCAGGGATGGATTTTTAGCCCAAATCAAGTTGAAGAAAAGTGGTTTCGTGAAAATCGCAGAAAGTTTTTTTTCAGAAACTCCGGGGTGCCTGGAGGTCGCGGTGCACCACGTGACAGTTGTATTCCAAAACTGAGTCACTCCGATCACACGAGTACCCAGGCATGCATGAAACACATTCAAATGCAAGTGCTTCTATCTGATGTCTTGATTGTTTCCCACTCATTCCTTTTGGTTTGGGGAACATGTCAAAATCCCATGCCCAGAGAACTTCAACTAGAGTTCGCGGAAAGGCTCAGTAGACAACCCAGGCAGGGTAAGGATCAGCATTTCCACACTACTCAGAGAATTTTTATTTTCAGGGATGGATTTTTTGCCCAAATCAAGTTGAAGAAAAGTGGTTTCGTGAAAATCGCAGAAAATGTTTTTTCAGAAACTCCGGGGTGCCTGGAGGTCGCGGTGCACCACGCGACAGTTGTATTCCAAAACTGAGTCACTCAGATCACACGAGTACCAAGGCATCCTTGAAACTCATTCAAATGCAAGTGCTTCTATCTGTTTCGTTGATTGTTTCCCACTCATTCCTTTTGGTTTGGGGAACATGTCAAAATCCCATGCCCAGAGAACTTCAACTAGAGTTCGCGGAAATGCTCAGTGGACACCCCAGGTAGGGTAAGGATCAGCATTTCCACACTACTCAGAGAATTTTTATTTTCAGGGATGGATTTTTAGCCCAAATCAAGTTGAAGAAAAGTGGTTTCGTGAAAATCGCAGAAAATTTTTTTTCAGAAACTCCGGGGTGCCTGGAGGTCACGGTGCACCACGTGACAGTTGTATTCCAAAACTGAGTCACTCAGATCACACGAGTACCAAGGCATCCTTGAAACTCATTCAAATGCAAGTGCTTCTATCTGTTTCGTTGATTGTTTCCCACTCATTCCTTTTGGTTTGGGGAACATGTCAAAATCCCATGCCCAGAGAACTTCAGATTGAGTTCGCGGAAAGGCTCAGTGGACAACCCAGGCAGGGTAAGGATCAGCATTTCCACACTACTCAGAGAATTTTTATTTTCAAGGATGGATTTTTAGCCCAAATCAAGTTGAAGAAAAGTGGTTTCGTGAAAATCGCAGAAAATTTTTTTTCAGAAACTCCGGGGTGCCTGGAGGTCGCGGTGCACCACGCGGCAGTTGTATTACAAAACTGAGTCACTCAGATCACAAGAGTACCAAGGCATCCTTGAAACTCATTCAAATGCAAGTGCTTCTATCTATTTCCTTGATTGTTTCCCACTCATTCCTTTTGGTTTGGGGAACATGTCAAAATCCCATGCCCAGAGAACTTCAACTAGAGTTCGCGGAAATGCTCAGTGGACACTCCAGGTAGGGTAAGGATCAGCATTTCCACACTACTCAGAGAATTTTTATTTTCAGGGATGGATTTTTAGCCCAAATCAAGTTGAAGAAAAGTGGTTTCGTGAAAATCGCAGAAATTTTTTTTTCAGAAACTCCGGGGTGCATGGAGGTCGCGGTGCACCACGCGACAGTTGTATTCCAAAACTGACTCACTCAGATCGCACGAGTACCCAGGCATGCATGAAACACATTCAAATGCAAGTGCTTCTATCTGATGTCTTGATTGTTTCCCACTCATTCCTTTTGGTTTGGGGAACATGTCAAAATCCCATGCCCAGAGAACTTCAACTAGAGTTCGCGGAAAGGCTCAGTGGACAACCCAGGCTGGGTAAGGATCAGCATTTCCACACTACTCAGAAAATTTTTATTTTCAGGGATGGATTTTTAGCCCAAATCAAGTTGAAGAAAAGTGGTTTCGTGAAAATCGCAGAAAATTTTTTTTCAGAAACTCCGGGGTGCCTGGAGGTCGCGGTGCACCACGCGACAGTTGTATTCCAAAACTGAGTCACTCAGATCACACGAGTACCAAGGCATCCTTGAAACTCATTCAAATGCAAGTGCTTCTATCTGTTTCCTTGATTGTTTCCAACTCATTCCTTTTGGTTTGGGGAACATGTCAAAATCCCATGCCCAGAGAACTTCAACTAGAGTTCGCTGAAATTCTCAGAGGACACCCCAGGTAGGGTAAGGATCAGCATTTTCACACTACTCAGAGAATTTTTATTTTCAGGGATGGATTTTTAGCCCAAATCAAGTTGAAGAAAAGTGGTTTCGTGAAAATCGCAGAAAATTTTTTTTCAGAAACTCCGGGGTGCCTTGAGGTCGCGGTGCACCACGCCACAGTTGTATTCCAAAACAGACTCACTCAGATCGCACGAGTACCAAGGCATCCTTGAAACTCATTCAAATGCAAGTGCTTCTATCTGTTTCCTTGATTGTTTCCCACTCATTCCTTTTGGTTTGGGGAACATGTCAAAATCCCATGCCCAGAGAACTTCT
Source organism: Lepisosteus platostomus (assembly GCF_059453375.1). Classification (NCBI taxonomy): domain Eukaryota; kingdom Metazoa; phylum Chordata; class Actinopteri; order Semionotiformes; family Lepisosteidae; genus Lepisosteus; species Lepisosteus platostomus. Next base: position 45,229,160 of record NC_142623.1, on the reverse strand, counting down.
ACTAGAGTTCGCGGAAATGCTCAGTGGACACCCCAGGTAGGGTAAGGATCAGCATTTCCACACTACTCAGAGAATTTTTATTTTCAGGGATGGATTTTTAGCCCAAATCAAGTTGAAGAAAAGTGGTTTCGTGAAAATCGCAGAAAATTTTTTTTCAGAAACTCCGGGGTGCCTGGAGGTCGCGGTGCACCACGCGACAGTTGTATTCCAAAACTGACTCACTCAGATCGCACGAGTACCAAGGCATCCTTGAAACTCATTCAAATGCAAGTGCTTCTATCTGTTTCCTTGATTGTTTCCCACTCATTCCTTTTGGTTTGGGGAACATGTCAAAATCCCATGCCCAGAGAACTTCAACTAGAGTTCGCGGAAATGCTCAGTGGACACCCCAGGTAGGGTAAGGATCAGCATTTCCACACTACTCAGAGAATTTTTATTTTCAGGGATGGATTTTTAGCCCAAATCAAGATGAAGAAAAGTGGTTTCGTGAAAATCGCAGAAATTTTTTTTTCAGAAACTCCGGGGTGCCTGGAGGTCGCGGTGCACCACGCGACAGTTGTATTACAAAACTGAGTCACTCAGATCACACGAGTACCAAGGCATCCTTGAAACTCATCCAAATGCAAGTGCTTCTATCTGTTTCGTTGATTGTTTCCCACTCATTCCTTTTGGTTTGGGGAACATGTCAAAATCCCATGCCCAGAGAACTTCAACTAGAGTTCGCGGAAAGGCTCAGTGGACAACCCAGGCAGGGTAAGGATCAGCATTTCCACACTACTCAGAGAATTTTTATTTTCAGGGATGGATTTTTAGCCCAAATCAAGTTGAAGAAAAGTGGTTTCGTGAAAATCGCAGAAAATTTTTTTTCAGAAACTCCGGGGTGCCTGGAGGTCGCGGTGCACCACGTGACAGTTGTATTCCAAAACTGAGTCACTCAGATCACACGAGTACCAAGGCATCCTTGAAACTCATTCAAATGCAAGTGCTTCTATCTGTTTCCTTGATTGTTTTCCACTCATTCCTTTTGGTTTGGGGAACATGTCAAAATCCCATGCCCAGAGAACTTCAACTAGAGTTCGCGGAAATGCTCAGTGGACACCCCAGGTAGGGTAAGGATCAGCATTTCCACACTACTCAGAGAATTTTTATTTTCAGGGATGGATTTTTAGCCCAAATCAAGTTGAAGAAAAGTGGTTTCATGAAAATCGCAGAAAATTTTTTTTCAGAAACTCCGGGGTGCCTGGAGGTCGCGGTGCACCACGTGACAGTTGTATTCCAAAACTGAGTCACTCCGATCACACGAGTACCCAGGCATGCATGAAACACATTCAAATGCAAGTGCTTCTATCTGATGTCTTGATTGTTTCCCACTCATTCCTTTTGGTTTGGGGAACATGTCAAAATCCCATGCCCAGAGAACTTCAGATAGAGTTCGCGGAAAGGCTCAGTGGACAACCCAGGCAGGGTAAGGATCAGCATTTCCACACTACTCAGAGAATTTTTATTTTCAGGGATGGATTTTTAGCCCAAATCAAGTTGAAGAAATGTGGTTTCGTGAAAATCGCAGAAAATTTTTTTTCAGAACCTCCGGGGTGCCTGGAGGTCGCGGTGCACCACGCGACAGTTGTATTCCAAAACTGAGTCACTCAGATCACACGAGTACCAAGGCATCCTTGAAACTCATTCAAATGCAAGTGCTTCTATCTGTTTCCTTGATTGTTTCCCACTCATTCCTTTTGGTTTGGGGAACATGTCAAAACCCCATGCCCTTGAGAACTTCAACTAGAGTTCGCGGAAATGCTCAGTGGACACCCCAGGTAGGGTAAGGATCAGCATTTCCACACTACTCAGAGAATTTTTATTTTCAGGGATGGATTTTTAGCCCAAATCAAGTTGAAGAAAAGTGGTTTCGTGAAAATCGCAGAAAATTTTTTTTCAGAAACTCCGGGGTTCCTGGAGGTCGCGGTGCACCACGCGACAGTTGTATTCCAAAACTGAGTCACTCAGATCACACGAGTACCAAGGCATCCTTGAAACTCATTCAAATGCAAGTGCTTCTATCTGTTTCCTTGATTGTTTCCCACTCATTCCTTTTGGTTTGGGGAACATGTCAAAATCCCATGCCCAGAGAACTTCAACTAGAGTTCGCGGAAATGCTCAGTGGACACCCCAGGTAGGGTAAGGATCAGCATTTCCACACTACTCAGAGAATTTTTATTTTCAGGGATGGATTTTTAGCCCAAATCAAGTTGAAGAAAAGTGGTTTCATGAAAATCGCAGAAAATTTTTTTTCAGAAACTCCGGGGTGCCTGGAGGTCGCGGTGCACCACGTGACAGTTGTATTCCAAAACTGAGTCACTCCGATCACACGAGTACCCAGGCATGCATGAAACACATTCAAATGCAAGTGCTTCTATCTGATGTCTTGATTGTTTCCCACTCATTCCTTTTGGTTTGGGGAACATGTCAAAATCCCATGCCCAGAGAACTTCAGATAGAGTTCGCGGAAAGGCTCAGTGGACAACCCAGGCAGGGTAAGGATCAGCATTTCCACACTACTCAGAGAATTTTTATTTTCAGGGATGGATTTTTAGCCCAAATCAAGTTGAAGAAAAGTGGTTTCGTGAAAATCGCAGAAAATTTTTTTTCTGAAACTCCGGGGTGCCTGGAGGTCGCGGTGCACCACGCGACAGTTGTATTCCAAAACTGAGTCACTCAGATCACACGAGTACCAAGGCATCCTTGAAACTCATTCAAATGCAAGTGCTTCTATCTGTTTCCTTGATTGTTTCCCACTCATTCCTTTTGGTTTGGGGAACATGTCAAAATCCCATGCCCAGAGAACTTCAACTAGAGTTCGCGGAAATGCTCAGTGGACACTCCAGGTAGGGTAAGGATCAGCATATCCACACTACTCAGAGAATTTTTATTTTCAGGGATGGATTTTTAGCCCAAATCAAGTTGAAGAAAAGTGGTTTCGTGAAAATCGCAGAAAATTTTTTTTCAAAAACTCCGGGGTGCCTGGAGGTCGCGGTGCACCACGCGACAGTTGTATTCCAAAACTGAGTCACTCAGATCACACGAGTACCAAGGCATCCTTGAAACTCATTCAAATACAAGTGCTTCTATCTGTTTCCTTGATTGTTTACCACTCATTCCTTTTGGTTTGGGGAACATGTCAAAATCCCATGCCCAGAGAACTTCAACTAGAGTTCGCGGAAATTCTCAGTGGACACCCCAGGTAGGGTAAGGATCAGCATTTTCACACTACTCAGAGAATTTTTATTTTCAGGGATGGATTTTTAGCCCAAATCAAGTTGAAGAAAAGTGGTTTCGTGAAAATCGCAGATAATTTTTTTTCAGAAACTCCGGGGTGCCTGGAGGTCGCGGTGCACCACGCGACAGTTGTATTCCAAAACTGAGTCACTCAGATCACTCGAGTACCAAGGCATCCTTGAAACTCATTCAAATGCAAGTGCTTCTATCTGTTTCCTTGATTGTTTCCCACTCATTCCTTTTGGTTTGGGGAACATGTCAAAATCCCATGCCCATAGAACTTCAACTAGAGTTCGCGGAAATGCTCAGTGGACACTCCAGGTAGGGTAAGGATAAGCATTTCCACACTACTCAGAGAATTTTTATTTTCAGGGATGGATTTTTAGCCCAAATCAAGTTGAAGAAAAGTGGTTTCGTGAAAATCGCAGAAAGTTTTTTTTCAGAAACTCCGGGGTGCCTGGAGGTCGCGGTGCACCACGTGACAGTTGTATTCCAAAACTGAGTCACTCCGATCACACGAGTACCCAGGCATGCATGAAACACATTCAAATGCAAGTGCTTCTATCTGATGTCTTGATTGTTTCCCACTCATTCCTTTTGGTTTGGGGAACATGTCAAAATCCCATGCCCAGAGAACTTCAACTAGAGTTCGCGGAAAGGCTCAGTAGACAACCCAGGCAGGGTAAGGATCAGCATTTCCACACTACTCAGAGAATTTTTATTTTCAGGGATGGATTTTTTGCCCAAATCAAGTTGAAGAAAAGTGGTTTCGTGAAAATCGCAGAAAATGTTTTTTCAGAAACTCCGGGGTGCCTGGAGGTCGCGGTGCACCACGCGACAGTTGTATTCCAAAACTGAGTCACTCAGATCACACGAGTACCAAGGCATCCTTGAAACTCATTCAAATGCAAGTGCTTCTATCTGTTTCGTTGATTGTTTCCCACTCATTCCTTTTGGTTTGGGGAACATGTCAAAATCCCATGCCCAGAGAACTTCAACTAGAGTTCGCGGAAATGCTCAGTGGACACCCCAGGTAGGGTAAGGATCAGCATTTCCACACTACTCAGAGAATTTTTATTTTCAGGGATGGATTTTTAGCCCAAATCAAGTTGAAGAAAAGTGGTTTCGTGAAAATCGCAGAAAATTTTTTTTCAGAAACTCCGGGGTGCCTGGAGGTCACGGTGCACCACGTGACAGTTGTATTCCAAAACTGAGTCACTCAGATCACACGAGTACCAAGGCATCCTTGAAACTCATTCAAATGCAAGTGCTTCTATCTGTTTCGTTGATTGTTTCCCACTCATTCCTTTTGGTTTGGGGAACATGTCAAAATCCCATGCCCAGAGAACTTCAGATTGAGTTCGCGGAAAGGCTCAGTGGACAACCCAGGCAGGGTAAGGATCAGCATTTCCACACTACTCAGAGAATTTTTATTTTCAAGGATGGATTTTTAGCCCAAATCAAGTTGAAGAAAAGTGGTTTCGTGAAAATCGCAGAAAATTTTTTTTCAGAAACTCCGGGGTGCCTGGAGGTCGCGGTGCACCACGCGGCAGTTGTATTACAAAACTGAGTCACTCAGATCACAAGAGTACCAAGGCATCCTTGAAACTCATTCAAATGCAAGTGCTTCTATCTATTTCCTTGATTGTTTCCCACTCATTCCTTTTGGTTTGGGGAACATGTCAAAATCCCATGCCCAGAGAACTTCAACTAGAGTTCGCGGAAATGCTCAGTGGACACTCCAGGTAGGGTAAGGATCAGCATTTCCACACTACTCAGAGAATTTTTATTTTCAGGGATGGATTTTTAGCCCAAATCAAGTTGAAGAAAAGTGGTTTCGTGAAAATCGCAGAAATTTTTTTTTCAGAAACTCCGGGGTGCATGGAGGTCGCGGTGCACCACGCGACAGTTGTATTCCAAAACTGACTCACTCAGATCGCACGAGTACCCAGGCATGCATGAAACACATTCAAATGCAAGTGCTTCTATCTGATGTCTTGATTGTTTCCCACTCATTCCTTTTGGTTTGGGGAACATGTCAAAATCCCATGCCCAGAGAACTTCAACTAGAGTTCGCGGAAAGGCTCAGTGGACAACCCAGGCTGGGTAAGGATCAGCATTTCCACACTACTCAGAAAATTTTTATTTTCAGGGATGGATTTTTAGCCCAAATCAAGTTGAAGAAAAGTGGTTTCGTGAAAATCGCAGAAAATTTTTTTTCAGAAACTCCGGGGTGCCTGGAGGTCGCGGTGCACCACGCGACAGTTGTATTCCAAAACTGAGTCACTCAGATCACACGAGTACCAAGGCATCCTTGAAACTCATTCAAATGCAAGTGCTTCTATCTGTTTCCTTGATTGTTTCCAACTCATTCCTTTTGGTTTGGGGAACATGTCAAAATCCCATGCCCAGAGAACTTCAACTAGAGTTCGCTGAAATTCTCAGAGGACACCCCAGGTAGGGTAAGGATCAGCATTTTCACACTACTCAGAGAATTTTTATTTTCAGGGATGGATTTTTAGCCCAAATCAAGTTGAAGAAAAGTGGTTTCGTGAAAATCGCAGAAAATTTTTTTTCAGAAACTCCGGGGTGCCTTGAGGTCGCGGTGCACCACGCCACAGTTGTATTCCAAAACAGACTCACTCAGATCGCACGAGTACCAAGGCATCCTTGAAACTCATTCAAATGCAAGTGCTTCTATCTGTTTCCTTGATTGTTTCCCACTCATTCCTTTTGGTTTGGGGAACATGTCAAAATCCCATGCCCAGAGAACTTCTACTAGAGTTCGCGGAAATGCTCAGTGGACACCCCAGGTAGGGTAAGGATCAGCATTTCCACACTACTCAGAGAATTTTTATTTTCAGGGATGGATTTTTAGCCCAAATCAAGTTGAAGAAAAGTGGTTTCGTGAAAATCGCAGAAAATTTTTTTTCAGAAACTCCGGGGTGCCTGGAGGTCGCGGTGCACCACGCGACAGTTGTATTCCAAAACTGACTCACTCAGATCGCACGAGTACCAAGGCATCCTTGAAACTCATTCAAATGCAAGTGCTTCTATCTGTTTCCTTGATTGTTTCCCACTCATTCCTTTTGGTTTGGGGAACATGTCAAAATCCCATGCCCAGAGAACTTCAACTAGAGTTCGCGGAAATGCTCAGTGGACACCCCAGGTAGGGTAAGGATCAGCATTTCCACACTACTCAGAGAATTTTTATTTTCAGGGATGGATTTTTAGCCCAAATCAAGATGAAGAAAAGTGGTTTCGTGAAAATCGCAGAAATTTTTTTTTCAGAAACTCCGGGGTGCCTGGAGGTCGCGGTGCACCACGCGACAGTTGTATTACAAAACTGAGTCACTCAGATCACACGAGTACCAAGGCATCCTTGAAACTCATCCAAATGCAAGTGCTTCTATCTGTTTCGTTGATTGTTTCCCACTCATTCCTTTTGGTTTGGGGAACATGTCAAAATCCCATGCCCAGAGAACTTCAACTAGAGTTCGCGGAAAGGCTCAGTGGACAACCCAGGCAGGGTAAGGATCAGCATTTCCACACTACTCAGAGAATTTTTATTTTCAGGGATGGATTTTTAGCCCAAATCAAGTTGAAGAAAAGTGGTTTCGTGAAAATCGCAGAAAATTTTTTTTCAGAAACTCCGGGGTGCCTGGAGGTCGCGGTGCACCACGTGACAGTTGTATTCCAAAACTGAGTCACTCAGATCACACGAGTACCAAGGCATCCTTGAAACTCATTCAAATGCAAGTGCTTCTATCTGTTTCCTTGATTGTTTTCCACTCATTCCTTTTGGTTTGGGGAACATGTCAAAATCCCATGCCCAGAGAACTTCAACTAGAGTTCGCGGAAATGCTCAGTGGACACCCCAGGTAGGGTAAGGATCAGCATTTCCACACTACTCAGAGAATTTTTATTTTCAGGGATGGATTTTTAGCCCAAATCAAGTTGAAGAAAAGTGGTTTCATGAAAATCGCAGAAAATTTTTTTTCAGAAACTCCGGGGTGCCTGGAGGTCGCGGTGCACCACGTGACAGTTGTATTCCAAAACTGAGTCACTCCGATCACACGAGTACCCAGGCATGCATGAAACACATTCAAATGCAAGTGCTTCTATCTGATGTCTTGATTGTTTCCCACTCATTCCTTTTGGTTTGGGGAACATGTCAAAATCCCATGCCCAGAGAACTTCAGATAGAGTTCGCGGAAAGGCTCAGTGGACAACCCAGGCAGGGTAAGGATCAGCATTTCCACACTACTCAGAGAATTTTTATTTTCAGGGATGGATTTTTAGCCCAAATCAAGTTGAAGAAATGTGGTTTCGTGAAAATCGCAGAAAATTTTTTTTCAGAACCTCCGGGGTGCCTGGAGGTCGCGGTGCACCACGCGACAGTTGTATTCCAAAACTGAGTCACTCAGATCACACGAGTACCAAGGCATCCTTGAAACTCATTCAAATGCAAGTGCTTCTATCTGTTTCCTTGATTGTTTCCCACTCATTCCTTTTGGTTTGGGGAACATGTCAAAACCCCATGCCCTTGAGAACTTCAACTAGAGTTCGCGGAAATGCTCAGTGGACACCCCAGGTAGGGTAAGGATCAGCATTTCCACACTACTCAGAGAATTTTTATTTTCAGGGATGGATTTTTAGCCCAAATCAAGTTGAAGAAAAGTGGTTTCGTGAAAATCGCAGAAAATTTTTTTTCAGAAACTCCGGGGTTCCTGGAGGTCGCGGTGCACCACGCGACAGTTGTATTCCAAAACTGAGTCACTCAGATCACACGAGTACCAAGGCATCCTTGAAACTCATTCAAATGCAAGTGCTTCTATCTGTTTCCTTGATTGTTTCCCACTCATTCCTTTTGGTTTGGGGAACATGTCAAAATCCCATGCCCAGAGAACTTCAACTAGAGTTCGCGGAAATGCTCAGTGGACACCCCAGGTAGGGTAAGGATCAGCATTTCCACACTACTCAGAGAATTTTTATTTTCAGGGATGGATTTTTAGCCCAAATCAAGTTGAAGAAAAGTGGTTTCATGAAAATCGCAGAAAATTTTTTTTCAGAAACTCCGGGGTGCCTGGAGGTCGCGGTGCACCACGTGACAGTTGTATTCCAAAACTGAGTCACTCCGATCACACGAGTACCCAGGCATGCATGAAACACATTCAAATGCAAGTGCTTCTATCTGATGTCTTGATTGTTTCCCACTCATTCCTTTTGGTTTGGGGAACATGTCAAAATCCCATGCCCAGAGAACTTCAGATAGAGTTCGCGGAAAGGCTCAGTGGACAACCCAGGCAGGGTAAGGATCAGCATTTCCACACTACTCAGAGAATTTTTATTTTCAGGGATGGATTTTTAGCCCAAATCAAGTTGAAGAAAAGTGGTTTCGTGAAAATCGCAGAAAATTTTTTTTCTGAAACTCCGGGGTGCCTGGAGGTCGCGGTGCACCACGCGACAGTTGTATTCCAAAACTGAGTCACTCAGATCACACGAGTACCAAGGCATCCTTGAAACTCATTCAAATGCAAGTGCTTCTATCTGTTTCCTTGATTGTTTCCCACTCATTCCTTTTGGTTTGGGGAACATGTCAAAATCCCATGCCCAGAGAACTTCAACTAGAGTTCGCGGAAATGCTCAGTGGACACTCCAGGTAGGGTAAGGATCAGCATATCCACACTACTCAGAGAATTTTTATTTTCAGGGATGGATTTTTAGCCCAAATCAAGTTGAAGAAAAGTGGTTTCGTGAAAATCGCAGAAAATTTTTTTTCAAAAACTCCGGGGTGCCTGGAGGTCGCGGTGCACCACGCGACAGTTGTATTCCAAAACTGAGTCACTCAGATCACACGAGTACCAAGGCATCCTTGAAACTCATTCAAATACAAGTGCTTCTATCTGTTTCCTTGATTGTTTACCACTCATTCCTTTTGGTTTGGGGAACATGTCAAAATCCCATGCCCAGAGAACTTCAACTAGAGTTCGCGGAAATTCTCAGTGGACACCCCAGGTAGGGTAAGGATCAGCATTTTCACACTACTCAGAGAATTTTTATTTTCAGGGATGGATTTTTAGCCCAAATCAAGTTGAAGAAAAGTGGTTTCGTGAAAATCGCAGATAATTTTTTTTCAGAAACTCCGGGGTGCCTGGAGGTCGCGGTGCACCACGCGACAGTTGTATTCCAAAACTGAGTCACTCAGATCACTCGAGTACCAAGGCATCCTTGAAACTCATTCAAATGCAAGTGCTTCTATCTGTTTCCTTGATTGTTTCCCACTCATTCCTTTTGGTTTGGGGAACATGTCAAAATCCCATGCCCATAGAACTTCAACTAGAGTTCGCGGAAATGCTCAGTGGACACTCCAGGTAGGGTAAGGATAAGCATTTCCACACTACTCAGAGAATTTTTATTTTCAGGGATGGATTTTTAGCCCAAATCAAGTTGAAGAAAAGTGGTTTCGTGAAAATCGCAGAAAATTTTTTTTCAGAAACTCCGGGGTGCCTGGAGGTCGCGGTGCACCACGCGACAGTTGTATTCCAAAACTGAGTCATTCAGATCACCCGAGTACCAAGGCATCCTTGAAACTCATTCAAATGCAAATGCTTCTATCCGTTTCCTTGATTGTTTCCCACTCATTCCTTCTGGTTTGGGGAACATGTCAAAATCCCATGCCCAGAGAACTTCAACTAGAGTTCGCGGAAATGCTCAGTGGACACCCCAGGTAGGGTAAGGATCAGCATTTCCACACTACTCAGAGAATTTTTATTTTCAGGGATGGATTTTTAGCCCAAATCAAGTTGAAGAAAAGTGGTTTCGTGAAAATCGCAGAAAATTTTTTTTCAGAAACTCCGGGGTGCCTGGAGGTCACGGTGCACCACGTGACAGTTGTATTCCAAAACTGAGTCACTCAGATCACACGAGTACCAAGGCATCCTTGAAACTCATTCAAATGCAAGTGCTTCTATCTGTTTCGTTGATTGTTTCCCACTCATTCCTTTTGGTTTGGGGAACATGTCAAAATCCCATGCCCAGAGAACTTCAGATTGAGTTCGCGGAAAGGCTCAGTGGACAACCCAGGCAGGGTAAGGATCAGCATTTCCACACTACTCAGAGAATTTTTATTTTCAAGGATGGATTTTTAGCCCAAATCAAGTTGAAGAAAAGTGGTTTCGTGAAAATCGCAGAAAATTTTTTTTCAGAAACTCCGGGGTGCCTGGAGGTCGCGGTGCACCACGCGGCAGTTGTATTACAAAACTGAGTCACTCAGATCACAAGAGTACCAAGGCATCCTTGAAACTCATTCAAATGCAAGTGCTTCTATCTATTTCCTTGATTGTTTCCCACTCATTCCTTTTGGTTTGGGGAACATGTCAAAATCCCATGCCCAGAGAACTTCAACTAGAGTTCGCGGAAATGCTCAGTGGACACTCCAGGTAGGGTAAGGATCAGCATTTCCACACTACTCAGAGAATTTTTATTTTCAGGGATGGATTTTTAGCCCAAATCAAGTTGAAGAAAAGTGGTTTCGTGAAAATCGCAGAAATTTTTTTTTCAGAAACTCCGGGGTGCATGGAGGTCGCGGTGCACCACGCGACAGTTGTATTCCAAAACTGACTCACTCAGATCGCACGAGTACCCAGGCATGCATGAAACACATTCAAATGCAAGTGCTTCTATCTGATGTCTTGATTGTTTCCCACTCATTCCTTTTGGTTTGGGGAACATGTCAAAATCCCATGCCCAGAGAACTTCAACTAGAGTTCGCGGAAAGGCTCAGTGGACAACCCAGGCTGGGTAAGGATCAGCATTTCCACACTACTCAGAAAATTTTTATTTTCAGGGATGGATTTTTAGCCCAAATCAAGTTGAAGAAAAGTGGTTTCGTGAAAATCGCAGAAAATTTTTTTTCAGAAACTCCGGGGTGCCTGGAGGTCGCGGTGCACCACGCGACAGTTGTATTCCAAAACTGAGTCACTCAGATCACACGAGTACCAAGGCATCCTTGAAACTCATTCAAATGCAAGTGCTTCTATCTGTTTCCTTGATTGTTTCCAACTCATTCCTTTTGGTTTGGGGAACATGTCAAAATCCCATGCCCAGAGAACTTCAACTAGAGTTCGCTGAAATTCTCAGAGGACACCCCAGGTAGGGTAAGGATCAGCATTTTCACACTACTCAGAGAATTTTTATTTTCAGGGATGGATTTTTAGCCCAAATCAAGTTGAAGAAAAGTGGTTTCGTGAAAATCGCAGAAAATTTTTTTTCAGAAACTCCGGGGTGCCTTGAGGTCGCGGTGCACCACGCCACAGTTGTATTCCAAAACAGACTCACTCAGATCGCACGAGTACCAAGGCATCCTTGAAACTCATTCAAATGCAAGTGCTTCTATCTGTTTCCTTGATTGTTTCCCACTCATTCCTTTTGGTTTGGGGAACATGTCAAAATCCCATGCCCAGAGAACTTCTACTAGAGTTCGCGGAAATGCTCAGTGGACACCCCAGGTAGGGTAAGGATCAGCATTTCCACACTACTCAGAGAATTTTTATTTTCAGGGATGGATTTTTAGCCCAAATCAAGTTGAAGAAAAGTGGTTTCGTGAAAATCGCAGAAAATTTTTTTTCAGAAACTCCGGGGTGCCTGGAGGTCGCGGTGCACCACGCGACAGTTGTATTCCAAAACTGACTCACTCAGATCGCACGAGTACCAAGGCATCCTTGAAACTCATTCAAATGCAAGTGCTTCTATCTGTTTCCTTGATTGTTTCCCACTCATTCCTTTTGGTTTGGGGAACATGTCAAAATCCCATGCCCAGAGAACTTCAACTAGAGTTCGCGGAAATGCTCAGTGGACACCCCAGGTAGGGTAAGGATCAGCATTTCCACACTACTCAGAGAATTTTTATTTTCAGGGATGGATTTTTAGCCCAAATCAAGATGAAGAAAAGTGGTTTCGTGAAAATCGCAGAAATTTTTTTTTCAGAAACTCCGGGGTGCCTGGAGGTCGCGGTGCACCACGCGACAGTTGTATTACAAAACTGAGTCACTCAGATCACACGAGTACCAAGGCATCCTTGAAACTCATCCAAATGCAAGTGCTTCTATCTGTTTCGTTGATTGTTTCCCACTCATTCCTTTTGGTTTGGGGAACATGTCAAAATCCCATGCCCAGAGAACTTCAACTAGAGTTCGCGGAAAGGCTCAGTGGACAACCCAGGCAGGGTAAGGATCAGCATTTCCACACTACTCAGAGAATTTTTATTTTCAGGGATGGATTTTTAGCCCAAATCAAGTTGAAGAAAAGTGGTTTCGTGAAAATCGCAGAAAATTTTTTTTCAGAAACTCCGGGGTGCCTGGAGGTCGCGGTGCACCACGTGACAGTTGTATTCCAAAACTGAGTCACTCAGATCACACGAGTACCAAGGCATCCTTGAAACTCATTCAAATGCAAGTGCTTCTATCTGTTTCCTTGATTGTTTTCCACTCATTCCTTTTGGTTTGGGGAACATGTCAAAATCCCATGCCCAGAGAACTTCAACTAGAGTTCGCGGAAATGCTCAGTGGACACCCCAGGTAGGGTAAGGATCAGCATTTCCACACTACTCAGAGAATTTTTATTTTCAGGGATGGATTTTTAGCCCAAATCAAGTTGAAGAAAAGTGGTTTCATGAAAATCGCAGAAAATTTTTTTTCAGAAACTCCGGGGTGCCTGGAGGTCGCGGTGCACCACGTGACAGTTGTATTCCAAAACTGAGTCACTCCGATCACACGAGTACCCAGGCATGCATGAAACACATTCAAATGCAAGTGCTTCTATCTGATGTCTTGATTGTTTCCCACTCATTCCTTTTGGTTTGGGGAACATGTCAAAATCCCATGCCCAGAGAACTTCAGATAGAGTTCGCGGAAAGGCTCAGTGGACAACCCAGGCAGGGTAAGGATCAGCATTTCCACACTACTCAGAGAATTTTTATTTTCAGGGATGGATTTTTAGCCCAAATCAAGTTGAAGAAATGTGGTTTCGTGAAAATCGCAGAAAATTTTTTTTCAGAACCTCCGGGGTGCCTGGAGGTCGCGGTGCACCACGCGACAGTTGTATTCCAAAACTGAGTCACTCAGATCACACGAGTACCAAGGCATCCTTGAAACTCATTCAAATGCAAGTGCTTCTATCTGTTTCCTTGATTGTTTCCCACTCATTCCTTTTGGTTTGGGGAACATGTCAAAACCCCATGCCCTTGAGAACTTCAACTAGAGTTCGCGGAAATGCTCAGTGGACACCCCAGGTAGGGTAAGGATCAGCATTTCCACACTACTCAGAGAATTTTTATTTTCAGGGATGGATTTTTAGCCCAAATCAAGTTGAAGAAAAGTGGTTTCGTGAAAATCGCAGAAAATTTTTTTTCAGAAACTCCGGGGTTCCTGGAGGTCGCGGTGCACCACGCGACAGTTGTATTCCAAAACTGAGTCACTCAGATCACACGAGTACCAAGGCATCCTTGAAACTCATTCAAATGCAAGTGCTTCTATCTGTTTCCTTGATTGTTTCCCACTCATTCCTTTTGGTTTGGGGAACATGTCAAAATCCCATGCCCAGAGAACTTCAACTAGAGTTCGCGGAAATGCTCAGTGGACACCCCAGGTAGGGTAAGGATCAGCATTTCCACACTACTCAGAGAATTTTTATTTTCAGGGATGGATTTTTAGCCCAAATCAAGTTGAAGAAAAGTGGTTTCGTGAAAATCGCAGAAAATTTTTTTTCAGAAACTCCGGGGTTCCTGGAGGTCGCGGTGCACCACGCGACAGTTGTATTCCAAAACTGAGTCACTCAGATCACACGAGTACCAAGGCATCCTTGAAACTCATTCAAATGCAAGTGCTTCTATCTGTTTCCTTGATTGTTTCCCACTCATTCCTTTTGGTTTGGGGAACATGTCAAAATCCCATGCCCAGAGAACTTCAACTAGAGTTCGCGGAAATGCTCAGTGGACACCCCAGGTAGGGTAAGGATCAGCATTTCCACACTACTCAGAGAATTTTTATTTTCAGGGATGGATTTTTAGCCCAAATCAAGTTGAAGAAAAGTGGTTTCATGAAAATCGCAGAAAATTTTTTTTCAGAAACTCCGGGGTGCCTGGAGGTCGCGGTGCACCACGTGACAGTTGTATTCCAAAACTGAGTCACTCCGATCACACGAGTACCCAGGCATGCATGAAACACATTCAAATGCAAGTGCTTCTATCTGATGTCTTGATTGTTTCCCACTCATTCCTTTTGGTTTGGGGAACATGTCAAAATCCCATGCCCAGAGAACTTCAGATAGAGTTCGCGGAAAGGCTCAGTGGACAACCCAGGCAGGGTAAGGATCAGCATTTCCACACTACTCAGAGAATTTTTATTTTCAGGGATGGATTTTTAGCTCAAATCAAGTTGAAGAAAAGTGGTTTCGTGAAAATCGCAGAAAATTTTTTTTCTGAAACTCCGGGGTGCCTGGAGGTCGCGGTGCACCACGCGACAGTTGTATTCCAAAACTGAGTCACTCAGATCACACGAGTACCAAGGCATCCTTGAAACTCATTCAAATGCAAGTGCTTCTATCTGTTTCCTTGATTGTTTCCCACTCATTCCTTTTGGTTTGGGGAACATGTCAAAATCCCATGCCCAGAGAACTTCAACTAGAGTTCGCGGAAATGCTCAGTGGACACTCCAGGTAGGGTAAGGATCAGCATATCCACACTACTCAGAGAATTTTTATTTTCAGGGATGGATTTTTAGCCCAAATCAAGTTGAAGAAAAGTGGTTTCGTGAAAATCGCAGAAAATTTTTTTTCAAAAACTCCGGGGTGCCTGGAGGTCGCGGTGCACCACGCGACAGTTGTATTCCAAAACTGAGTCACTCAGATCACACGAGTACCAAGGCATCCTTGAAACTCATTCAAATACAAGTGCTTCTATCTGTTTCCTTGATTGTTTACCACTCATTCCTTTTGGTTTGGGGAACATGTCAAAATCCCATGCCCAGAGAACTTCAACTAGAGTTCGCGGAAATTCTCAGTGGACACCCCAGGTAGGGTAAGGATCAGCATTTTCACACTACTCAGAGAATTTTTATTTTCAGGGATGGATTTTTAGCCCAAATCAAGTTGAAGAAAAGTGGTTTCGTGAAAATCGCAGATAATTTTTTTTCAGAAACTCCGGGGTGCCTGGAGGTCGCGGTGCACCACGCGACAGTTGTATTCCAAAACTGAGTCACTCAGATCACTCGAGTACCAAGGCATCCTTGAAACTCATTCAAATGCAAGTGCTTCTATCTGTTTCCTTGATTGTTTCCCACTCATTCCTTTTGGTTTGGGGAACATGTCAAAATCCCATGCCCATAGAACTTCAACTAGAGTTCGCGGAAATGCTCAGTGGACACTCCAGGTAGGGTAAGGATAAGCATTTCCACACTACTCAGAGAATTTTTATTTTCAGGGATGGATTTTTAGCCCAAATCAAGTTGAAGAAAAGTGGTTTCGTGAAAATCGCAGAAAATTTTTTTTCAGAAACTCCGGGGTGCCTGGAGGTCGCGGTGCACCACGCGACAGTTGTATTCCAAAACTGAGTCATTCAGATCACCCGAGTACCAAGGCATCCTTGAAACTCATTCAAATGCAAATGCTTCTATCCGTTTCCTTGATTGTTTCCCACTCATTCCTTCTGGTTTGGGGAACATGTCAAAATCCCATGCCCAGAGAACTTCAACTAGAGTTCGCGGAAATGCTCAGTGGACACCCCAGGTAGGGTAAGGATCAGCATTTCCACACTACTCAGAGAATTTTTATTTTCAGGGATGGATTTTTAGCCCAAATCAAGTTGAAGAAAAGTGGTTTCGTGAAAATCGCAGAAATTTTTTTTTCAGAAACTCCGGGGTGCCTGGAGGTCGCGGTGCACCACGCGACAGTTGTATTCCAAAACTGAGTCACTCAGATCACACGAGTACCAAGGCATCCTTGAAACTCATCCAAATGCAAGTGCTTCTATCTGTTTCGTTGATTGTTTCCCACTCATTCCTTTTGGTTTGGGGAACATGTCAAAATCCCATGCCCAGAGAACTTCAACTAGAGTTCGCGGAAAGGCTCAGTGGACAACCCAGGCAGGGTAAGGATCAGCATTTCCACACTACTCAGAGAATTTTTATTTTCAGGGATGGATTTTTAGCCCAAATCAAGTTGAAGAAAAGTGGTTTCGTGAAAATCGCAGAAAATTTTTTTTCAGAAACTCCGGGGTGTCTGGAGGTCGCGGTGCACCACGCGACAGTTGTATTCCAAAACTGAGTCACTCAGATCACACGAGTACCAAGGCATCCTTGAAACTCATTCAAATGCAAGTGCTTCTATCTGTTTCGTTGATTGTTTCCCACTCATTCCTTTTGGTTTGGGGAACATGTCAAAATCCCATGCCCAGAGAACTTCAACTAGAGTTCGCGGAAATGCTCAGTGGACACTCCAGGTAGGGTAAGGATCAGCATTTCCACACTACTCAGAGAATTTTTATTTTCAGGGATGGATTTTTAGCCCAAATCAAGTTGAAGAAAAGTGGTTTCGTGAAAATCGCAGAAAATTTTTTTTCAAAAACTCCGGGGTGCCTGGAGGTCGCGGTGCACCACGTGACAGTTGTATTCCAAAACTGAGTCACTCCGATCACACGAGTACCCAGGCATGCATGAAACACATTCAAATGCAAGTGCTTCTATCTGATGTCTTGATTGTTTCCCACTCATTCCTTTTGGTTTGGGGAACATGTCAAAATCCCATGCCCAGAGAACTTCAACTAGAGTTCGCGGAAAGGCTCAGTGGACAACCCAGGCAGGGTAAGGATCAGCATTTCAACACTACTCAGAGAATTTTTATTTTCAGGGATGGATTTTTAGCCCAAATCAAGTTGAAGAAAAGTGGTTTCGTGAAAATCGCAGAAATTTTTTTTTCAGAAACTCCGGGGTGCCTGGAGGTCGCGGTGCACCACGCGACAGTTGTATTCCAAAACTGAGTCACTCAGATCACCCGAGTACCAAGGCATCCTTGAAACTCATTCAAATGCAAATGCTTCTATCTGTTTCCTTGATTGTTTCCCACTCATTCCTTCTGGTTTGGGGAACATGTCAAAATCCCATGCCCAGAGAACTTCAACTAGAGTTCGCGGAAATGCTCAGTGGACACCCCAGGTAGGGTAAGGATCAGCATTTCCACACTACTCAGAGAATTTTTATTTTCAGGGATGGATTTTTAGCCCAAATCAAGTTGAAGAAAAGTGGTTTCGTGAAAATCGCAGAAATTTTTTTTTCAGAAACTCCGGGGTGCCTGGAGGTCGCGGTGCACCATGTGACAGTTGTATTCCAAAACTGAGTCACTCCGATCACACGAGTACCCAGGCATGCATGAAACACATTCAAATGCAAGTGCTTCTATCTGATGTCTTGATTGTTTCCCACTCATTCCTTTTGGTTTGGGGAACATGTCAAAATCCCATGCCCAGAGAACTTCAACTAGAGTTCGCGGAAAGGCTCAGTGGACAACCCAGGCAGGGTAAGGATCAGCATTTCCACACTACTCAGAGAATTTTTATTTTCAGGGATGGATTTTTAGCCCAAATCAAGTTGAAGAAAAGTGGTTTCGTGAAAATCGCAGAAAATTTTTTTTCAGAAACTCCGGGGTGTCTGGAGGTCGCGGTGCACCACGCGACAGTTGTATTCCAAAACTGAGTCACTCAGATCACACGAGTACCAAGGCATCCTTGAAACTCATTCAAATGCAAGTGCTTCTATCTGTTTCGTTGATTGTTTCCCACTCATTCCTTTTGGTTTGGGGAACATGTCAAAATCCCATGCCCAGAGAACTTCAGCTAGAGTTCGCGGAAAGGCTCAGTGGACGACCCAGGCAGGGTAAGGATCAGCATTTCCACACTACTCAGATAATTTTTAT
Source organism: Lepisosteus platostomus (assembly GCF_059453375.1). Classification (NCBI taxonomy): domain Eukaryota; kingdom Metazoa; phylum Chordata; class Actinopteri; order Semionotiformes; family Lepisosteidae; genus Lepisosteus; species Lepisosteus platostomus. Next base: position 45,210,920 of record NC_142623.1, on the reverse strand, counting down.
TTTCAGGGATGGATTTTTAGCCCAAACCAAGTTGAAGAAAAGTTGTTTCGTGAAAATCGCAGAAAATTTTTTTTCAGAAACTCCGGGGTGCCTGGAGGTCGCGGTGCACCACGCGACAGTTGTATTCCAAAACTGAGTCACTCAGATCACACGAGTACCAAGGCATCCTTGAAACTCATTCAAATGCAAGTGCTTCTATCTGTTTCCTTGATTGTTTCCCACTCATTCCTTTTGGTTTTGGGAACATGTCAAAATCCCATGCCCAGAGAACTTCAACTAGAGTTCGCGGAAATGCTCAGTGGACACTCCAGGTAGGGTAAGGATCAGCATTTCCACACTACTCAGAGAATTTTTATTTTCAGGGATGGATTTCTAGCCCAAATCAAGTTGAAGAAAAGTGGTTTCGTGAAAATCGCAGAAAATTTTTTTTCAGAAACTCCGGGGTGCCTGGAGGTCGCGGTGCACCACGTGACAGTTGTATTCCAAAACTGAGTCACTCAGATCACACGAGTACCAAGGCATCCTTGAAACTCATTCAAATGCAAGTGCTTCTATCTGTTTCCTTGATTGTTTACCACTCATTCCTTTTGGTTTGGGGAACATGTCAAAATCCCATGCCCAGAGAACTTCAACTAGAGTTCGCGGAAATTCTCAGTGGACACCCCAGGTAGGGTAAGGATCAGCATTTTCACACTACTCAGAGAATTTTTATTTTCAGGGATGGATTTTTAGCCCAAATCAAGTTGAAGAAAAGTGGTTTCGTGAAAATCGCAGAAAATTTTTTTTCAGAAACTCCGGGGTGCCTGGAGGTCGCGGTGCACCACGTGACAGTTGTATTCCAAAACTGAGTCACTCAGATCACACGAGTACCAAGGCATCCTTGAAACTCATTCAAATGCAAGTGCTTCTAGCTGTTTCCTTGATTGTTTACCACTCATTCCTTTTGGTTTGGGGAACATGTCAAAATCCCATGCCCAGAGAACTTCAACTAGAGTTCGCGGAAATGCTCAGTGGACACCCCAGGTAGGGTAAGGATCAGCATTTTCACACTACTCAGAGAATTTTTATTTTCAGGGATGGATTTTTAGCCCAAATCAAGTTGAAGAAAAGTGGTTTCGTGAAAATCGCAGAAATTTTTTTTTCAGAAACTCCGGGGTGCCTGGAGGTCGCGGTGCACCACGCGACAGTTGTATTCCAAAACTGAGTCACTCAGATCACCCGAGTACCAAGGCATCCTTGAAATTCATTCAAATGCAAATGCTTCTATCTGTTTCGTTGATTGTTTCCCACTCATTCCTTTTGGTTTGGGGAACATGTCAAAATCCCATGCCCAGAGAACTTCAACTAGAGTTCGCGGAAATGCTCAGTGGACACCCCAGGTAGGGTAAGGATCAGCATTTCCACACTACTCAGAGAATTTTTATTTTCAGGGATGGATTTTTAGCCCAAATCAAGTTGAAGAAAAGTGGTTTCGTGAAAATCGCAGAAAATTTTTTTTCAGAAACTCCGGGGTGCCTGGAGGTCGCGGTGCACCATGTGACAGTTGTATTCCAAAACTGAGTCACTCCGATCACACGAGTACCCAGGCATACATGAAACACATTCAAATGCAAGTGCTTCTATCTGATGTCTTGATTGTTTCCCACTCATTCCTTTTGGTTTGGGGAACATGTCAAAATCCCATGCCCAGAGAACTTCAACTAGAGTTTGCGGAAAGGGTCAGTGGACAACCCAGGCAGGGTAAGGATCAGCATTTCCACACTACTCAGAGAATTTTTATTTTCAGGGATGGATTTTTAGCCCAAATCAAGTTGAAGAAAAGTGGTTTTGTGAAAATCGCAGAAATTTTTTTTCAGAAACTCCGGGGTGCCTGGAGGTCGCGGTGCATCATGCGACAGTTGTATTCCAAAACTGAGTCACTCAGATCACACGAGTACCAAGGCATCCTTGAAACTCATTCAAATGCAAGTGCTTCTATCTGTTTCCTTGATTGTTTCCCATTCATTCCTTTTGGTTTTGGGAACATGTCAAAATCCCATGCCCAGAGAACTTCAACTAGAGTTCGCGGAAATGCTCAGTGGACACTCCAGGTAGGGTAAGGATCAGCATTTCCACACTACTCAGAGAATTTTTATTTTCAGGGATGGATTTTTAGCCCAAATCAAGTTGAAGAAAAGTGGTTTCGTGAAAATCGCAGAAAATTTTTTTTCAGAAACTCCGGGGTGCCTGGAGGTCGCGGTGCACCACGTGACAGTTGTATTCCAAAACTGAGTCACTCAGATCACACGAGTACCAAGGCATCCTTGAAACTCATTCAAATGCAAGTGCTTCTATCTGTTTCCTTGATTGTTTACCACTCATTCCTTTTGGTTTGGGGAACATGTCAAAATCCCATGCCCAGAGAACTTCAACTAGAGTTCGCGGAAATTCTCAGTGGACACTCCAGGTAGGGTAAGGATCAGCATTTTCACACTACTCAGAGAATTTTTATTTTCAGGGATGGATTTTTAGCCCAAATCAAGTTGAAGAAAAGTGGTTTCGTGAAAATCGCAGAAAATTTTTTTTCAGAAACTCCGGGGTGCCTGGAGGTCGCGGTGCACCACGTGACAGTTGTATTCCAAAACTGAGTCACTCAGATCACACGAGTACCAAGGCATCCTTGAAACTCATTCAAATGCAAGTGCTTCTAGCTGTTTCCTTGATTGTTTACCACTCATTCCTTTTGGTTTGGGGAACATGTCAAAATCCCATGCCCAGAGAACTTCAACTAGAGTTCGCGGAAATTCTCAGTGGACACCCCAGGTAGGGTAAGGATCAGCATTTTCACACTACTCAGAGAATTTTTATTTTCAGGGATGGATTTTTAGCCCAAATCAAGTTGAAGAAAAGTGGTTTCGTGAAAATCGCAGAAAATTTTTTTTCAGAAACTCCGGGGTGCCTGGAGGTCGCGGTGCACCACGCGACAGTTGTATTCCAAAACTGAGTCACTCAGATCACACGAGTACCAAGGCATCCTTGAAACTCATTCAAATGCAAGTGCTTCTATCTGTTTCCTTGATTGTTTCCCACTCATTCCTTTTGGTTTTGGGAACATGTCAAAATCCCATGCCCAGAGAACTTCAACTAGAGTTCGCGGAAATGCTCAGTGGACACTCCAGGTAGGGTAAGGATCAGCATTTCCACACTACTCAGAGAATTTTTATTTTCAGGGATGGATTTCTAGCCCAAATCAAGTTGAAGAAAAGTGGTTTCGTGAAAATCGCAGAAAATTTTTTTTCAGAAACTCCGGGGTGCCTGGAGGTCGCGGTGCACCACGTGACAGTTGTATTCCAAAACTGAGTCACTCAGATCACACGAGTACCAAGGCATCCTTGAAACTCATTCAAATGCAAGTGCTTCTATCTGTTTCCTTGATTGTTTACCACTCATTCCTTTTGGTTTGGGGAACATGTCAAAATCCCATGCCCAGAGAACTTCAACTAGAGTTCGCGGAAATTCTCAGTGGACACCCCAGGTAGGGTAAGGATCAGCATTTTCACACTACTCAGAGAATTTTTATTTTCAGGGATGGATTTTTAGCCCAAATCAAGTTGAAGAAAAGTGGTTTCGTGAAAATCGCAGAAAATTTTTTTTCAGAAACTCCGGGGTGCCTGGAGGTCGCGGTGCACCACGTGACAGTTGTATTCCAAAACTGAGTCACTCAGATCACACGAGTACCAAGGCATCCTTGAAACTCATTCAAATACAAGTGCTTCTAGCTGTTTCCTTGATTGTTTACCACTCATTCCTTTTGGTTTGGGGAACATGTCAAAATCCCATGCCCAGAGAACTTCAACTAGAGTTCGCGGAAATTCTCAGTGGACACCCCAGGTAGGGTAAGGATCAGCATTTTCACACTACTCAGAGAATTTTTATTTTCAGGGATGGATTTTTAGCCCAAATCAAGTTGAAGAAAAGAGGTTTCGTGAAAATCGCAGAAATTTTTTTTTCAGAAACTCCGGGGTGCCTGGAGGTCGCGGTGCACCACGCGACAGTTGTATTCCAAAACTGAGTCACTCAGATCACCCGAGTACCAAGGCATCCTTGAAACTCATTCAAATGCAAATGCTTCTATCTGTTTCGTTGATTGTTTCCCACTCATTCCTTTTGGTTTGGGGAACATGTCAAAATCCCATGCCCAGAGAACTTCAACTAGAGTTCGCGGAAATGCTCAGTGGACACCCCAGGTAGGGTAAGGATCAGCATTTCCACACTACTCAGAGAATTTTTATTTTCAGGGATGGATTTTTAGCCCAAATCAAGTTGAAGAAAAGTGGTTTCGTGAAAATCGCAGAAAATTTTTTTTCAGAAACTCCGGGGTGCCTGGAGGTCGCGGTGCACCATGTGACAGTTGTATTCCAAAACTGAGTCACTCCGATCACACGAGTACCCAGGCATACATGAAACACATTCAAATGCAAGTGCTTCTATCTGATGTCTTGATTGTTTCCCACTCATTCCTTTTGGTTTGGGGAACATGTCAAAATCCCATGCCCAGAGAACTTCAACTAGAGTTTGCGGAAAGGGTCAGTGGACAACCCAGGCAGGGTAAGGATCAGCATTTCCACACTACTCAGAGAATTTTTATTTTCAGGGATGGATTTTTAGCCCAAATCAAGTTGAAGAAAAGTGGTTTTGTGAAAATCGCAGAAATTTTTTTTCAGAAACTCCGGGGTGCCTGGAGGTCGCGGTGCATCATGCGACAGTTGTATTCCAAAACTGAGTCACTCAGATCACACGAGTACCAAGGCATCCTTGAAACTCATTCAAATGCAAGTGCTTCTATCTGTTTCCTTGATTGTTTCCCATTCATTCCTTTTGGTTTTGGGAACATGTCAAAATCCCATGCCCAGAGAACTTCAACTAGAGTTCGCGGAAATGCTCAGTGGACACTCCAGGTAGGGTAAGGATCAGCATTTCCACACTACTCAGAGAATTTTTATTTTCAGGGATGGATTTTTAGCCCAAATCAAGTTGAAGAAAAGTGGTTTCGTGAAAATCGCAGAAAATTTTTTTTCAGAAACTCCGGGGTGCCTGGAGGTCGCGGTGCACCACGTGACAGTTGTATTCCAAAACTGAGTCACTCAGATCACACGAGTACCAAGGCATGATTGAAACTCATTCAAATGCAAGTGCTTCTATCTGTTTCCTTGATTGTTTACCACTCATTCCTTTTGGTTTGGGGAACATGTCAAAATCCCATGCCCAGAGAACTTCAACTAGAGTTCGCGGAAATTCTCAGTGGACACTCCAGGTAGGGTAAGGATCAGCATTTTCACACTACTCAGAGAATTTTTATTTTCAGGGATGGATTTTTAGCCCAAATCAAGTTGAAGAAAAGTGGTTTCGTGAAAATCGCAGAAAATTTTTTTTCAGAAACTCCGGGGTGCCTGGAGGTCGCGGTGCACCACGTGACAGTTGTATTCCAAAACTGAGTCACTCAGATCACACGAGTACCAAGGCATCCTTGAAACTCATTCAAATGCAAGTGCTTCTAGCTGTTTCCTTGATTGTTTACCACTCATTCCTTTTGGTTTGGGGAACATGTCAAAATCCCATGCCCAGAGAACTTCAACTAGAGTTCGCGGAAATTCTCAGTGGACACCCCAGGTAGGGTAAGGATCAGCATTTTCACACTACTCAGAGAATTTTTATTTTCAGGGATGGATTTTTAGCCCAAATCAAGTTGAAGAAAAGAGGTTTCGTGAAAATCGCAGAAATTTTTTTTTCAGAAACTCCGGGGTGCCTGGAGGTCGCGGTGCACCACGCGACAGTTGTATTCCAAAACTGAGTCACTCAGATCACCCGAGTACCAAGGCATCCTTGAAACTCATTCAAATGCAAATGCTTCTATCTGTTTCGTTGATTGTTTCCCACTCATTCCTTTTGGTTTGGGGAACATGTCAAAATCCCATGCCCAGAGAACTTCAACTAGAGTTCGCGGAAATGCTCAGTGGACACCCCAGGTAGGGTAAGGATCAGCATTTCCACACTACTCAGAGAATTTTTATTTTCAGGGATGGATTTTTAGCCCAAATCAAGTTGAAGAAAAGTGGTTTCGTGAAAATCGCAGAAAATTTTTTTTCAGAAACTCCGGGGTGCCTGGAGGTCGCGGTGCACCATGTGACAGTTGTATTCCAAAACTGAGTCACTCCGATCACACGAGTACCCAGGCATACATGAAACACATTCAAATGCAAGTGCTTCTATCTGATGTCTTGATTGTTTCCCACTCATTCCTTTTGGTTTGGGGAACATGTCAAAATCCCATGCCCAGAGAACTTCAACTAGAGTTTGCGGAAAGGGTCAGTGGACAACCCAGGCAGGGTAAGGATCAGCATTTCCACACTACTCAGAGAATTTTTATTTTCAGGGATGGATTTTTAGCCCAAATCAAGTTGAAGAAAAGTGGTTTTGTGAAAATCGCAGAAATTTTTTTTCAGAAACTCCGGGGTGCCTGGAGGTCGCGGTGCATCATGCGACAGTTGTATTCCAAAACTGAGTCACTCAGATCACACGAGTACCAAGGCATCCTTGAAACTCATTCAAATGCAAGTGCTTCTATCTGTTTCCTTGATTGTTTCCCATTCATTCCTTTTGGTTTTGGGAACATGTCAAAATCCCATGCCCAGAGAACTTCAACTAGAGTTCGCGGAAATGCTCAGTGGACACTCCAGGTAGGGTAAGGATCAGCATTTCCACACTACTCAGAGAATTTTTATTTTCAGGGATGGATTTTTAGCCCAAATCAAGTTGAAGAAAAGTGGTTTCGTGAAAATCGCAGAAAATTTTTTTTCAGAAACTCCGGGGTGCCTGGAGGTCGCGGTGCACCACGTGACAGTTGTATTCCAAAACTGAGTCACTCAGATCACACGAGTACCAAGGCATGATTGAAACTCATTCAAATGCAAGTGCTTCTATCTGTTTCCTTGATTGTTTACCACTCATTCCTTTTGGTTTGGGGAACATGTCAAAATCCCATGCCCAGAGAACTTCAACTAGAGTTCGCGGAAATTCTCAGTGGACACTCCAGGTAGGGTAAGGATCAGCATTTTCACACTACTCAGAGAATTTTTATTTTCAGGGATGGATTTTTAGCCCAAATCAAGTTGAAGAAAAGTGGTTTCGTGAAAATCGCAGAAAATTTTTTTTCAGAAACTCCGGGGTGCCTGGAGGTCGCGGTGCACCACGTGACAGTTGTATTCCAAAACTGAGTCACTCAGATCACACGAGTACCAAGGCATCCTTGAAACTCATTCAAATGCAAGTGCTTCTAGCTGTTTCCTTGATTGTTTACCACTCATTCCTTTTGGTTTGGGGAACATGTCAAAATCCCATGCCCAGAGAACTTCAACTAGAGTTCGCGGAAATTCTCAGTGGACACCCCAGGTAGGGTAAGGATCAGCATTTTCACACTACTCAGAGAATTTTTATTTTCAGTGATGGATTTTTAGCCCAAATCAAGTTGAAGAAAAGTGGTTTCGTGAAAATCGCAGAAATTTTTTTTTCAGAAACTCCGGGGTGCCTGGAGGTCGCGGTGCACCACGCGACAGTTGTATTCCAAAACTGAGTCACTCAGATCACACGAGTACCAAGGCATCCTTGAAACTCATTCAAATGCAAGTGCTTCTATCTGTTTCGTTGATTGTTTCCCACTCATTCCTTTTGGTTTGGGGAACATGTCAAAATCCCATGCCCAGAGAACTTCAACTAGAGTTCGCGGAAATTCTCAGTGGACACCCCAGGTAGGGTAAGGATCAGCATTTTCACACTACTCAGAGAATTTTTATTTTCAGTGATGGATTTTTAGCCCAAATCAAGTTGAAGAAAAGTGGTTTCGTGAAAATCGCAGAAATTTTTTTTTCAGAAACTCCGGGGTGCCTGGAGGTCGCGGTGCACCACGCGACAGTTGTATTCCAAAACTGAGTCACTCAGATCACCCGAGTACCAAGGCATCCTTGAAACTCATTCAAATGCAAATGCTTCTATCTGTTTCGTTGATTGTTTCCCACTCATTCCTTTTGGTTTGGGGAACATGTCAAAATCCCATGCCCAGAGAACTTCAACTAGAGTTCGCGGAAATGCTCAGTGGACACCCCAGGTAGGGTAAGGATCAGCATTTCCACACTACTCAGAGAATTTTTATTTTCAGGGATGGATTTTTAGCCCAAATCAAGTTGAAGAAAAGTGGTTTCGTGAAAATCGCAGAAAATTTTTTTTCAGAAACTCCGGGGTGCCTGGAGGTCGCGGTGCACCATGTGACAGTTGTATTCCAAAACTGAGTCACTCCGATCACACGAGTACCCAGGCATACATGAAACACATTCAAATGCAAGTGCTTCTATCTGATGTCTTGATTGTTTCCCACTCATTCCTTTTGGTTTGGGGAACATGTCAAAATCCCATGCCCAGAGAACTTCAACTAGAGTTTGCGGAAAGGGTCAGTGGACAACCCAGGCAGGGTAAGGATCAGCATTTCCACACTACTCAGAGAATTTTTATTTTCAGGGATGGATTCTTAGCCCAAATCAAGTTGAAGAAAAGTGGTTATGTGAAAATCGCAGAAATTTTTTTTCAGAAACTCCGGGGTGCCTGGAGGTCGCGGTGCATCATGCGACAGTTGTATTCCAAAACTGAGTCACTCAGATCACACGAGTACCAAGGCATCCTTGAAACTCATTCAAATGCAAGTGCTTCTATCTGTTTCCTTGATTGTTTCCCATTCATTCCTTTTGGTTTTGGGAACATGTCAAAATCCCATGCCCAGAGAACTTCAACTAGAGTTCGCGGAAATGCTCAGTGGACACTCCAGGTAGGGTAAGGATCAGCATTTCCACACTACTCAGAGAATTTTTATTTTCAGGGATGGATTTTTAGCCCAAATCAAGTTGAAGAAAAGTGGTTTCGTGAAAATCGCAGAAAATTTTTTTTCAAAAACTCCGGGGTGCCTGGAGGTCGCGGTGCACCACGTGACAGTTGTATTCCAAAACTGAGTCACTCAGATCACACGAGTACCAAGGCATGATTGAAACTCATTCAAATGCAAGTGCTTCTATCTGTTTCCTTGATTGTTTACCACTCATTCCTTTTGGTTTGGGGAACATGTCAAAATCCCATGCCCAGAGAACTTCAACTAGAGTTCGCGGAAATTCTCAGTGGACACTCCAGGTAGGGTAAGGATCAGCATTTTCACACTACTCAGAGAATTTTTATTTTCAGGGATGGATTTTTAGCCCAAATCAAGTTGAAGAAAAGTGGTTTCGTGAAAATCGCAGAAAATTTTTTTTCAGAAACTCCGGGGTGCCTGGAGGTCGCGGTGCACCACGTGACAGTTGTATTCCAAAACTGAGTCACTCAGATCACACGAGTACCAAGGCATCCTTGAAACTCATTCAAATGCAAGTGCTTCTAGCTGTTTCCTTGATTGTTTACCACTCATTCCTTTTGGTTTGGGGAACATGTCAAAATCCCATGCCCAGAGAACTTCAACTAGAGTTCGCGGAAATTCTCAGTGGACACCCCAGGTAGGGTAAGGATCAGCATTTTCACACTACTCAGAGAATTTTTATTTTCAGGGATGGATTTTTAGCCCAAATCAAGTTGAAGAAAAGTGGTTTCGTGAAAATCGCAGAAAATTTTTTTTCAGAAACTCCGGGGTGCCTGGAGGTCGCGGTGCACCACGCGACAGTTGTATTCCAAAACTGAGTCACTCAGATCACACGAGTACCAAGGCATCCTTGAAACTCATTCAAATGCAAGTGCTTCTATCTGTTTCCTTGATTGTTTCCCACTCATTCCTTTTGGTTTTGGGAACATGTCAAAATCCCATGCCCAGAGAACTTCAACTAGAGTTCGCGGAAATGCTCAGTGGACACTCCAGGTAGGGTAAGGATCAGCATTTCCACACTACTCAGAGAATTTTTATTTTCAGGGATGGATTTCTAGCCCAAATCAAGTTGAAGAAAAGTGGTTTCGTGAAAATCGCAGAAAATTTTTTTTCAGAAACTCCGGGGTGCCTGGAGGTCGCGGTGCACCACGTGACAGTTGTATTCCAAAACTGAGTCACTCAGATCACACGAGTACCAAGGCATCCTTGAAACTCATTCAAATGCAAGTGCTTCTATCTGTTTCCTTGATTGTTTACCACTCATTTCTTTTGGTTTGGGGAACATGTCAAAATCCCATGCCCAGAGAACTTCAACTAGAGTTCGCGGAAATTCTCAGTGGACACCCCAGGTAGGGTAAGGATCAGCATTTTCACACTACTCAGAGAATTTTTATTTTCAGGGATGGATTTTTAGCCCAAATCAAGTTGAAGAAAAGTGGTTTCGTGAAAATCGCAGAAAATTTTTTTTCAGAAACTCCGGGGTGCCTGGAGGTCGCGGTGCACCACGTGACAGTTGTATTCCAAAACTGAGTCACTCAGATCACACGAGTACCAAGGCATCCTTGAAACTCATTCAAATACAAGTGCTTCTAGCTGTTTCCTTGATTGTTTACCACTCATTCCTTTTGGTTTGGGGAACATGTCAAAATCCCATGCCCAGAGAACTTCAACTAGAGTTCGCGGAAATTCTCAGTGGACACCCCAGGTAGGGTAAGGATCAGCATTTTCACACTACTCAGAGAATTTTTATTTTCAGGGATGGATTTTTAGCCCAAATCAAGTTGAAGAAAAGAGGTTTCGTGAAAATCGCAGAAATTTTTTTTTCAGAAACTCCGGGGTGCCTGGAGGTCGCGGTGCACCACGCGACAGTTGTATTCCAAAACTGAGTCACTCAGATCACCCGAGTACCAAGGCATCCTTGAAACTCATTCAAATGCAAATGCTTCTATCTGTTTCGTTGATTGTTTCCCACTCATTCCTTTTGGTTTGGGGAACATGTCAAAATCCCATGCCCAGAGAACTTCAACTAGAGTTCGCGGAAATGCTCAGTGGACACCCCAGGTAGGGTAAGGATCAGCATTTCCACACTACTCAGAGAATTTTTATTTTCAGGGATGGATTTTTAGCCCAAATCAAGTTGAAGAAAAGTGGTTTCGTGAAAATCGCAAAAAATTTTTTTTCAGAAACTCCGGGGTGCCTGGAGGTCGCGGTGCACCATGTGACAGTTGTATTCCAAAACTGAGTCACTCCGATCACACGAGTACCCAGGCATACATGAAACACATTCAAATGCAAGTGCTTCTATCTGATGTCTTGATTGTTTCCCACTCATTCCTTTTGGTTTGGGGAACATGTCAAAATCCCATGCCCAGAGAACTTCAACTAGAGTTTGCGGAAAGGGTCAGTGGACAACCCAGGCAGGGTAAGGATCAGCATTTCCACACTACTCAGAGAATTTTTATTTTCAGGGATGGATTTTTAGCCCAAATCAAGTTGAAGTAAAGTGGTTTTGTGAAAATCGCAGAAATTTTTTTTCAGAAACTCCGGGGTGCCTGGAGGTCGCGGTGCATCATGCGACAGTTGTATTCCAAAACTGAGTCACTCAGATCACACGAGTACCAAGGCATCCTTGAAACTCATTCAAATGCAAGTGCTTCTATCTGTTTCCTTGATTGTTTCCCATTCATTCCTTTTGGTTTTGGGAACATGTCAAAATCCCATGCCCAGAGAACTTCAACTAGAGTTCGCGGAAATGCTCAGTGGACACTCCAGGTAGGGTAAGGATCAGCATTTCCACACTACTCAGAGAATTTTTATTTTCAGGGATGGATTTTTAGCCCAAATCAAGTTGAAGAAAAGTGGTTTCGTGAAAATCGCAGAAATTTTTTTTTCAGAAACTCCGGGGTGCCTGGAGGTCGCGGTGCACCACGTGACAGTTGTATTCCAAAACTGAGTCACTCAGATCACACGAGTACCAAGGCATGATTGAAACTCATTCAAATGCAAGTGCTTCTATCTGTTTCCTTGATTGTTTACCACTCATTCCTTTTGGTTTGGGGAACATGTCAAAATCCCATGCCCAGAGAACTTCAACTAGAGTTCGCGGAAATTCTCAGTGGACACTCCAGGTAGGGTAAGGATCAGCATTTTCACACTACTCAGAGAATTTTTATTTTCAGGGATGGATTTTTAGCCCAAATCAAGTTGAAGAAAAGTGGTTTCGTGAAAATCGCAGAAAATTTTTTTTCAGAAACTCCGGGGTGCCTGGAGGTCGCGGTGCACCACGTGACAGTTGTATTCCAAAACTGAGTCACTCAGATCACACGAGTACCAAGGCATCCTTGAAACTCATTCAAATGCAAGTGCTTCTAGCTGTTTCCTTGATTGTTTACCACTCATTCCTTTTGGTTTGGGGAACATGTCAAAATCCCATGCCCAGAGAACTTCAACTAGAGTTCGCGGAAATTCTCAGTGGACACCCCAGGTAGGGTAAGGATCAGCATTTTCACACTACTCAGAGAATTTTTATTTTCAGTGATGGATTTTTAGCCCAAATCAAGTTGAAGAAAAGTGGTTTCGTGAAAATCGCAGAAATTTTTTTTTCAGAAACTCCGGGGTGCCTGGAGGTCGCGGTGCACCACGCGACAGTTGTATTCCAAAACTGAGTCACTCAGATCACACGAGTACCAAGGCATCCTTGAAACTCATTCAAATGCAAGTGCTTCTATCTGTTTCGTTGATTGTTTCCCACTCATTCCTTTTGGTTTGGGGAACATGTCAAAATCCCATGCCCAGAGAACTTCAACTAGAGTTCGCGGAAATTCTCAGTGGACACCCCAGGTAGGGTAAGGATCAGCATTTTCACACTACTCAGAGAATTTTTATTTTCAGTGATGGATTTTTAGCCCAAATCAAGTTGAAGAAAAGTGGTTTCGTGAAAATCGCAGAAATTTTTTTTTCAGAAACTCCGGGGTGCCTGGAGGTCGCGGTGCACCACGTGACAGTTGTATTCCAAAACTGAGTCACTCCGATCACACGAGTACCCAGGCATGCATGAAACACATTCAAATGCAAGTGCTTCTATCTGATGTCTTGATTGTTTCCCACTCATTCCTTTTGGTTTGGGGAACATGTCAAAATCCCATGCCCAGAGAACTTCAGATAGAGTTCGCGGAAAGGCTCAGTGGACAACCCAGGCAGGGTAAGGATCAGCATTTCCACACTACTCAGAGAATTTTTATTTTCAGGGATGGATTTTTAGCCCAAATCAAGTTGAAGAAAAGTTGTTTCGTGAAAATCGCAGAAAATTTTTTTTCAGAAACTCCGGGGTGCGTGGATGTCGCGGTGCACCACGTGACAGTTGTATTCCAAAACTGAGTCACTCTGATCACACGAGTACCCAAGCATGTTTGAAACTCATTCAAATGCAAGTGCTTCTATCCGTTGTCTTGATTGTTTCCCACTCATTCCTTTTGGTTTGGGTAACATGTCAAAATCCCATACCAAAAAAACTTCACTTAGAGTTCGCAGAAATGCTCAGTGGACACCCCAGGTAGGGTAAGGATCAGCATTTCCACACTACGCAGAGAATTTTTATTTTCAGGGATGGAATTTTAGCCCAATTCAAGTTGAAGAAAAGTGGTTTAGTGAAAATCGCTGAAAATTTTTTTTCAGAAACTCCGGGGTGCCTGGATGTCGCGGTGCACCACGTGAGTGTTGTATTCCAAAACTGAGTCACTCAGATCACACAAGTACCCAAGCATGCTTGAAACTCATTCAAATGCAAGTGCTTCAATCCGTTGTCTTAATTGTTTCCCACTCATTCCTTTTGGTTTGGGAAACATGACAAAATCCTATGCCCAGAGAACTTTAGATAGAGTTTGCTGAAATGCTCAGTGGACTCCCCAGGTAAGGTAAGGATCAGCATTTCCACACTACGCAGAGAATTTTTATTTTCAGGGATGGACTTTTAGCCCAATTCAAGTTGAAGAAAAATGGTTTAGTGAAAATCGCTGAAAAGTTTTTTTCAGAAACTCCGGGGTGCCTGGATGTCGCGGTGCCCCACGTGACAGTTGTATTCCAAAACTGAGTCACTAAGATCACAAGAGTATCCTAGCATGCTTGAAACTCATTCAATTGCAAATGCTTCTATCTGTTGTCTTGATAGTTTCCCCACTCATTCCTTTTGGTTTGGGTAACATGTCAAAATCCCATGCCAAGAAAACTTCAACTAGAGTTCGCGGAAATGCTCAGTGGACTCCCCAGGTAGGGTAAGAATCAGTAATTCCATACTACTCAGATAATTTTTATTTTCAGGGATGGACTTTTAGTCAAATTCAAGTTGAAGGAAAGTGGTTTCGTGAAAATCGCTAAAAAAAATTTTTCAGAAACTCCGGGGTGCCTGGATGTGGCGGTGCACCACGCGAGAGTTGTATTCCAAAACTGAGTCACTCAGATCACACAAGTACCCAAGCATGCTTGAAACTCATTCAAATGCAAGTGCTTCAATCCGTTGTCTTGATTGTTTCCCACTCATTCCTTTTGGTTTGGGAAACATGACAAAATCCTATGCCCAGAGAACTTTAGATAGAGTTTGCTGAAATGCTCAGTGGACTCCCCAGGTAGGGTAAGGATCAGCAATTCCACACTACTCAGAGAATTTTTATTTTCAGGGATGGACTTTTAGCCCAAATCAAGTTGAAGAAAAGTGGTTTCGTGAAAATCGCTGAAAAGTTTTTTTCAGAAACTCCGGGGTGCCTGGATGTCGCGGTGCACCACGTGACAGTTGTATTCCAAAACTGAGTCACTCAGAACACAAGAGTACCCTAGCATGGTTGAAACTCATTCAATTGCAAGTGCTTCTATCTGTTGTCTTGATAGTTTCCCCACTCATTCCTTTTGGTTTGGGTAACATGTCAAAATCCCATGCCAAGAAAACTTCAACTAGAGTTCGCGGAAATGCTCAGTGGACTCCCCAGGTAAGGTAAGGATCAGCATTTCCACACTACGCAGAGAATTTTTATTTTCAGGGATAGACTTTTAGCCAAATTCAAGTTGAAGGAAAGTGGTTTCGTGAAAATCGCTGAAAAGTTTTTTTCAGAAACTCCGGGGTGCCTGGATGTCGCGGTGCACCACGCGACAGTTGTATTCCAAAACTGAGTCACTCAGATCACACGAGTACCCAAGCATGCTTGAAACTCATTCAAATGCAAGTGCTTCTATAGATTGTCTTGATTGTTTCCCACTCATTCCTTTTGGTTTGGGGAACATGTCAAAATCCAATGCCCAGAGAACTTCAACTAGAGTTCGCGGAAATGCTCAGTGGACACCCTAGGTAGGGTAAGGATCAGAATTTACATAGAACTCAGAGAATTTTTATTTTCAGGGATGGATTTTTAGCCCAATTCAAGTTGAAGAAAAGTGGATTCTTGAAAATCGCTGAAATTTCTTTTTCAGAAACTCCGGGGTGCCTGGATGTCGCGGTGCACCACGCGACAGTTGTATTCCAAAACTGAGTCACTCAGATCATACGAGTACCCAAGCATGCTTGAAACTCATTCAAATGCAATTGCTTCTATCCGTTGTCTTGATTGTTTCCCACTCATTCCTTTTGGTTTGGGTAACATGTCAAAATCCAATGCCCAGAGAACGTCAACTAGACTTCGTGGAAATGCTCAGTGGACACACCAGGTAGGGTAAGGATCAGCATTTCCACACTACTCAGAGAATTTTTAGCCCAAATCAAGTTGAAGAACAGTGATTTCTGTCATGGACGTCCAAAGGGACAACCGTGGGGAGCAGGAGAGCGGAAAAAGACCTATATGCGTAGCTGCGAGACGGGAAAAAGGCCCGGGCTCATTAGTGCAAAGATTTCAGGAATGCCGTATAGAAACCTATGCCCTCAGGGAGCGGACGTGGGGCGCCCTGGTGCTAGGCGGGTCTCAGGACATCCGAACGTCAATGCTGAGCGAGGACAGAGTGCAAGACCCGGAAATATATAGCCCAAGGGAAAGAGAGGGACAGGAAGGACAGCAGACCGGAAACTAGGGCCAGGACAGAGAAGGAGCGCCCTCTGGCTGCAGAGGGCGTGACAGTACCCCCCCCCCCTTTATGGGCGGCTCCCGACGCCCATACAAATACATGAGCTGCCCAGCACTGGGGTGAGGAAAAACCTCATTTAACTGAAAGGAAACCTCCGGGAGTCCACGGCTGAGAGCTACCCCCTCCTCCGGGGTATTAACCTTTATTGGGTGGAGGAAGGGGGGGTAGAGAAGAGCTCCGGAGACTTAAAACAAAAAAGTACACAAGCACAAACACAACAGACAAAAACCTGGGAAAGACCAGGGAGACAAACCACACAAAACAGATAGGAACCAAAAACAGGCAGGAACCAAAGTTCTGAGACACAGAGAGCAGGGGGGACCAAAAAGGAGGGGATACCAGGAAGAAAAAAATCAAAACAAAAGGCAAGAAAAAGATAAAAAAACACAAAAACCTCTGGGAAATATACCGCAGACTGGGCAATGGGCACGTTCACATTCTAACGCTGATATCGGAGTGGACAACCTGAGGAAAGCCAGACGGAAGTCTGCTCACAGACACAGATGCCCGGAGTGATATCCAGCGAAAAGAATGGAGGAACGGCAAATGGGCACGTTCACATTCTAACGCTGATATCGGAGTGGACAACCTGAGGAAAGCCAGACCGAAGTCCACTCACAGACACAGATGCCCGGAGTGATATCCAGCGAAAGAAATGGAGGAACGGCAGAAAGCTTACCATTCTAACACTGATATCGGAGAGAGCAAGACCAGGAAGAGCCAGGCTAGAGAACCCGCTGCAGACACAGAAGCTCGGAGTGATATCCAGTAATAAGAATAGGCAAGCCAGCTCAACATTCAATCACTGATATCGGAGTGATCTACCCGAGGAAAGCCAGGTACAGGACCCGCTCACAGGCACGGAAGATCTGAGTGATATCCAGTGATTAGAATAGAGGAACTGAAAAAAAAAACAGCCCAGAGAACAAGAAAAAAAAAACTGCGGCAAGACAAAAAGCGCCGCTCGCGGGGTCAGTAAGTGGCTCAGCATTCTGTTATGGACGTCCAAAGGGACAACCGTGGGGAGCAGGAGAGCGGAAAAAGACCCATATGCGTAGCGGCGAGACAGGAAAAAGGCCCGGGCTCATTAATGCAAAGAGTTCAAGAATGCCGTATAGAAACCTATGCCCTCAGGGAGCGGACGTGGGGCGCCCTGGTGCTAGGCAGGTCTCAGGACATCCGAACGTCAATGCTGAGCGAGGACAGAGTGCAAGACCCGGAAATATATAGCCCAAGGGAAAGAGAGGGACAGGAAGGACAGCAGACCGGAAACTAGGGACAGGACAGAGAAGGAGCGCCCTCTGGCTGCAGAGGGCGTGACAGTTTCGTGAAGATCGCTGAAAATTGTTTTTCAGAAACTCCGGGGTGCCTGGATGTCGCGGTGCACCACGCGACAGTTGTATTCCAAAACTGAGTCACTCAGATCACACGAGTACCCAAGCATGCTTGAAACTCATTCAAATTCAAGTGTTTCTATCTGTTGTCTTGATTGTTTCCCACTCATTCCTTTTGGTTTGGGTAACATGTCAAAATCCCATGCCCAGAGAACTTCAACTAGAGTTCGCAGAAATGCTCATTGGACACCCCAGGTAGGGTAAGGATCAGCATTTCCACACTACTCAGAGAATTTTTATTTTCAGGGATTTACTTTTAGCCCAATTCAAGTTGAAGAAAAGTGGTTTCGTGAAAATCGCTGAAAATTTTATTTCAGAAACTCCGGGGTGCCTGGTTGTCGCGATACGCCGCGCGGCAGTAGTATTCCAAAACTGAGTCAGTCGGATCACACGAGTTACGAAGCATGATTGAAACTCATTAATCTGCAAGTGCTTCTATCCGTGGTCTTGATTGTTTCCCACTCAATCCTTTTGGTTTGCGGAACACTTCCAAATCCAATGCCCAGAGAACTTCAGATAGAGTTCGCGGAAATGCTCAGTGGACACCCCAGGTAGGGTAAGGATCATCGTTTACACACTACTTAGAGAATTTTTATTTTCAGGGATGGAGTTTTAGCCCAAGTCAAGTTGAAGGAAAGTGGTTTCGTGATCCTAGCTGAAATTTTTTTTTCAGAAACTCCGGGGTGCCTGGTTGTCGCAATGCACTGCGTGGCAGTTGTATTCCAAAACTGAGTCAGTCGGATCACACGAGTACCCAGGCATGATTGAAACTCATTCAAATGCAAAAGCTTCTATCCGTGGTCTTGATTGTTTCCACTCATTCCTTTTGGTTTGGGGAACATGTCAAAATCCTTCTCCCAGCTAACATCAGATAGAGTTCGCGGAAATGTTCAATGGACACCCCAGGTAGGGAAAGGATTAGCATTTCAACAATATTTACATAAATTTTAATCTCAGGGTATTCCAAAACTGAGTCAGTTGGATCACACGAGTACCCATTCATGGTTGAAACTCATTCTAATGCAAGTGCTGTTATCCGTGGTCTTGATTGTTTCCCACTCATTCCTTTTGGTTTGGGGAACATGTCAAAATCCCATGCCAAGAACATGTCAAAATCCTTTTCCCAGATAACTTCAGACAGAGTTCTCAGAAATGCTCAGTGGACACCCCAGGTAGTTTAAGGATCAACATTTCTACATTACTTAGAGAATTTTTATTTTCAGTATTGGATTTGGGGTCGAAGTTACGTTTAGGACAATTGTTTTTTACCTCCTATATGATTTTTTTTTTTCATAAACTTCTTAGGACCTGAATGTTGTGGTCCACCTCGAAGCAATTGTATTCCAAAACTGAGTCAATTGGATCAACTGTTGTTACCACGCATTATTGATCGCATTCAACTGCAAGTGCTTCTATCAGATAATTTTATATCTAGATAACAGGAATGTTCCTTTGACACCCCAGAAAGGGTTAGGTTTAGATTCGCGCATTACTTAGACAGTTTTTAAGCTCAGTGCTGGATTTTCGGTTCCAAGTCAGTTTTAGGACGAATTGGTTTTATCTCCTAACTGAACATTTTTTTTTTCAGAATCTCCCAGTGGCCTGGGTGTTGCGTTGCACCATGTAGCAATTGTATCCCAAAACTGAGTTGGTTGGATCAAAAGTCGTTACCAAACATTATTAAACCTATTGTATTACTTGTTCCTTAGATTCTGTCATGTTTGGTTGCAACTTTTGATCCAAGCAACTTATTTTTGGCGTACAATTACAGAGCGCTACCTCTTGTCATCCAGGCACCAAGAAGTTTCCAACAAAAAACTTTTCAGATAGAAGCAAAAAATCACTCGTCCTAAAATTGACTTGGGCCCCAAAATCCAGCACTGAGTGTAAAAATTGTCTGATGAATGTTTGAACCCTAACCCTGGCTGGGATGTCAAATGAGCAATCCACAATCAATATCTGAAGCCCTTCAGTCATCGGATATTGACATATTCACCAAACCAAAAAGTATGAGTTTGAAACAATCAAAAACATTGATAGAAGCTCTTGCAAATTTATTAGGTTCAATAATGTTTGGTTACAATTCCATCTGACTTTAGTATGGGATGCAATTACAAAGCAGTGCACCGCACCATTCGAACAGCAAAAAGTCTGAAAAAAAGTGTCAGATATGACCAAACTATTACTTGTTCTAAAGCTGACTTGGGCACAAAAACCCAGCGCTGAGCGCAAAAATTGTCAAAGTAGTCTGGGAATGCTGACCTTATACCTCGCTGGGGTTTCACCTAAGTAGTTTATCAATCGGTCTCTGCAGCCCTCCAGTTATTAAATCTTGACATGTTCTTCAAAGCAAGGAGTTTGAATGGGAAATGAGCAATCTGCATTCAATATCTAAAGCCCTTCAGTCAACACATATGTTTCCCAAACCAAAAGGTATGAGTGTGAAACAATCAAAACCATTGATAAAAGTTTTATTCGATTCATTAATCTTACAACTCTTGATCCGACTGATACACTTTTGGGATACAATTACTGAACAAAAAAGCTGGAGATAGGAGCAAAGTATCACTCATCCTAAAGCTTACTTGGGCCCCAGAATCCAGCACTGAGCATACAGATTGTCTGAGAAGTGCGGGATTGCTAACCCTAACCCTAGCTGTGCTTTCAGCCAAGCTGTTCCACAATCTGTCTCTGAAGCCCTCCAGTCATCGTATTTTGAAAATGTTTCTCAAACCAAAAAGTATGATCCTGAAATAATCAAAACAGTTGAAAAAAGCTTTTGGAACTTGATAAACCTGGATAATTAATCTCTTCTAGGCAAATTTTGTATCAGTTGAAAAATGCTTTACAAATGATTTTGAAATAAGGGGGCATTTTTTGGCCAGTGTAGGGTTTGATAACAAGAATCTTTAAATTTTGACTCCATTTATACATCTCATTACCGAGCAGTCCAGGTTTTCTTACAACATTTGGAAACACAATTTTGGATTCCAGTTCCTGAGCGCAGCAATATACAACATAGGTGACCAAGTCTCCAATAAAATATTTGTTGATTGGAGCAAATTATCACGCGTCCCAAAGTTCCCTTGTGAATCCAAATCTAGCACTGAGCATAAAAAATTGTGTTTGGTTACAACTTTTGATCCGACCAATTCAGTTTTGGGATACAATTACTGAGCGGTTCACCATGCTATCCAGGATCTGAAAAAAACTTCAGATAGGAGCAAACAATCACTCATCCTAAAGCTGACTTGGGTCCCAAAATCCAGCACTGAGCAGGAAAAATGTCTAGGTAGGTGTCCTAGTTGGGTTTCAACCAAGCAATCCGGCAATCTATCTCTGGAGCCCTCCAGTTATCAAGGTTGAAAGTGTTCCTCAATTCAAAAAGTATGCATCTTAAATGTTCTAGTCCATTGAGAAAAGCTCTGGGAAATTTATGATCTTCAATAATTCATCTCTATTATGCACATTTTGAATTGCCTGAAAAATGCTTTATAAAAAGGTATTGAAATAAGCTGGCATTACGGGCCAGTGTAGGTTTTGGTTAAGTTAATCATCTAGTTGCACTTGAAATGACAAAATTAAGAAATTTATTTACAAATTAATTTTTGATCTGACTCTGTTTTGGAATCCAGTTTGAGAGGTTTGCACTATACAGTTGCACGAAAAAAATTGTTAAGCCTTTGGAATTACCTGGAGTGCTGCATTAATTACTCATTAAATGTGTTTTGATCTTCAACTAAGTCACAATAATAGACAAACACAATCTGCATAAACTTATAACACACAAACAATTGTACTTCTTGTCAGTACTGAACACATCGTTTAAACATTCACAGTCTAGGTTGGAAAAAGTATGTGAACCTCTAGGCTAATGATTTCTCCAAAAGATAATTGGAGTCAGGTGTTCCAATTATTGAGATGAGATTGGAGGCGTGGGTTGGAGGTGCCCTGCCCTATAAAAAAGGCATACAAAGATTGGTTATTTCTCAGTGAGTCTGCTCTTCTCAAGAAAGAGCTGTTCATGTGAACCATGCCCCGATCAAAAGAAATATCAGAGGACCTTAGAAGAAGAATTGTAGAGATACATAAAGCTAGAAAAGGCTACAAAAGCATGTCTAAAGGCCTGGGTGTCCATCAATCTGTCACGGACGTCCAAAGGGACTAACCGTGGGGAGCAGGAGAGCGGAAAAAGACCCATATGCGTAGCGGCGAGACGGGAAAAAGGCCCGGGCTCATTAGTGCAAAGAGTTCAGGAATGCCGTATAGAAACCTATGCCCTCAGGGAGCGGACGTGGGGCGCCCTGGTGCTAGGCGGGTCTCAGGACATCCGAACATCAATGCTGAGCCAGGACAGAGTGCAAGACCCGGAAATATATAGCCCAAGGGAAAGAGAGGGACAGGAAGGACAGCAGACCGGAAACTAGGGACAGGACAGAGAAGGAGCGCCCTCTGGCTGCAGAGGGCGTGACAGTACCCCCCCCTTTATGGGCGGCTCCCGACGCCCATACAAATAAATGAGCTGCACAGCACTGGGGGGAGGAAAAACCTCATTTAACTGAAAGGAAACCTCCGGGAATCCACGGCTGAGAGCTACCCCTTCCTCCGGGGTATAAACCTTTATTGGGTGGAGGAAGGGGGGTAGAGAAGAGCTCCAGAGACTAAAAACAAAAAAGTACACAAGCACAAACACAACAGACAAAAACCTGGGAAAGACCAGGGAGACAAACCACACAAAACAGGTAGGAACCAAAGTTCCGAGACACAGAGAGCAGGGGGGACCAAAAAGGAGGGGAAACCAGGAAGAAAAAAATTAAAACAAAAAGGCAAAAAACAAGAAAAAAACCACAAAAATCCCGGGAAAAAATACCGCAGACTGGGCAAATGGCACGTTCACATTCTAACGCTGATATCGGAGTGGACAACCTGAGGAAAGCCAGACCGAAGTCCGCTCACAGACAGATGCCCGGAGTGATATCCAGCGAAAAGAATGGAGGAACGGCAAATGGGCACGTTCACATTGTAACGCTGATATCGGAGTGGACAACCTGAGGATAGCCAGACCGAAGTCCGCTCACAGACACAGATGCCCGGAGTGATATCCAGCGAAAAGAATGGAGGAACGGCAGAAAGCTTACCATTGTATCACTGATATCGGAGAGAGCAAGACCAGGAAGAGCCAGGCACGAGAACCCGCTCCAGACACAGAAGCTCGGAGTGATATCCAGTAATAAGAATAGGCAAGCCAGCTCAACATTCAATCACTGATATCGGAGTGATCTACCCGAGGAAAGCCAGGTACTGGACCCGCTCACAGGCACGGAAGATCGGAGTGATATCCAGTGATTAGAATAGAGGAACTGAAAAAAAAACAGCCCAGAGAACAAGAAAAAAAAAAACTGCGGCAAGACAAAAAGCGCCGCTCGCGGGGTCAGTAGGTGGCTCAGCATTCTGTCACGGACGTCCAAAGGGACTAACCGTGGGGAGCAGGAGAGCGGAAAAAGACCCATATGCGTAGCGGCGAGACGGGAAAAAGGCCCGGGCTCATTAGTGCAAAGAGTTCAGGAATGCCGTATAGAAACCTATGCCCTCAGGGAGCGGACGTGGGGCGCCCTGGTGCTAGGCGGGTCTCAGGACATCCGAACATCAATGCTGAGCCAGGACAGAGTGCAAGACCCGGAAATATATAGCCCAAGGGAAAGAGAGGGACAGGAAGGACAGCAGACCGGAAACTAGGGACAGGACAGAGAAGGAGCGCCCTCTGGCTGCAGAGGGCGTGACACAATCCACAGTAAGACAAATTGTCTACAAATGGAGGAAGTTCAGTACTGTTGTTACTCTCCCTAGGAGTGGGCGTCCTGCAAAGATCACGGCAAGAGTGCAGCTTACAATGCTGTAGGAGGTGAAAAAGAATCCGAGGGTAACAGCAAAAAACCTGCAGAAGTCTCTTGAACTTGCCAAAGTCTCTGTTCATGTGTCCACTATAAGAAAAACACTGAACAAGAATGGTGTTAATGAAAAGACACCACAGAGGAACCCACTGCTCTCCAAAAAAAAAGATTGCTGCACGTCTCAAGTTTGCAAAAGACCACCTGGATGTTCCACAATGCTTCTGGGACAATGTTCTGTGGACTGATGAGACAAAAGTTGAACTCTTTGGCAGAAAAGTGCAATGCTATGTTTGGAGGAAAAAAAGCACTGCACACCAACACCAAAATCTCATCCCAACCATGAAGCATGGGGGAGGGAGCATCATGGTTTGCAGCTGCTTTGCTGCCTCAGGGCCTGGACAGCTTGCTATCATAGAGGGAACAATGAATTCAAAATTGTTTTCAAAGATATTTTACAGGAGAATGTCAGGGTAGCGGTCCGTCAACTGAAGCTTAATAGAAGTTGAGTGAAGACAATGACCTGAAACACAGGAGTAAATCAACAACAGAATGGCCGAACAGAAGACAATTCATGTTCTGGAATAGCCAAGTCAGAGTCCAGACCTCAACCCAATTGTGATGCTGTGACATGACCTGAAGAGAGCTGTTCACGCAAGGAATCCCAGAAATATCAATGAACTGAAACAGTTTTGTAAGAAGAAATGGTCTACAATTCCTCCTAACCATTGTGCAAGTTTCATCAGCAGCTACAGGAAACATTTGGTGGGGGTTATTGCTGCTAAAGGAGGTTCAACCAGTTACTAAACACAAGGCTTCATATACTATTTCCAGTCTGGACCGTGAATGCTTAAACGATGTGTTCAATATTGACAAGAAGAAGTACAATTGTTTGTGTGTTATTAGTTTAAGCAAATTGTGTTGGTTTATTATTGTGACTTAGTTAAAGATCAGACCACATTTTTATGAGTAATTAACGCAGAAATACAGATAATTCCAAATGGTTCACATACTTTTCCGTGCAACTGTACAACACAGGTGGCTAAATTTTTGTCCAAAAAATGTACAGATAATAGCAAATTATCACGTGTCATAAAGTTCAATTGGAACCCAACATCCAGCACTGAGTGTAAAACATATCTACATAGTCTGGGAATGCTAACCCTAACACTAGCTGGGGTTTCAATAGAGTAATTCTGCCATCTGTCTCTGAAGCCCACCAGTCATTACCCTCCAGATTTGAAAAGGTTTCTCAAACCAAATAATATGAGTCTAAAACAATCAAAACCATTATAAAAAAAACTCATGAAAATTGATCGTTTTAAAATGTGTCTTCTTCAGGCAAATTTTCAATCAGGTGAAAAATGCTGTAAAAATGGTATTGAAAATAAAATTACACCAAAATGTAATATTGAATGAATAAGCAATGAATAAGTAATTGCTTCATAACCTAAGCTGCTGGTAGGAGAGGTGTTGTCACCTATTACTCTTGGTAGGACAATACGTAGTTACAACATTTTGAAATACAAATATAATCTCTGAACATTTTTCTGAACATGAATTTGTAGTAAGGACTGTATTTGTAAACATGTTTTTGACAAGTGTTGTGAGAGTTGACCAGTGATATAGTATCTTTGCTAAAGATACACAAGTTCTTCAAGTCTACCTTTGTACTTGCTCTCTTGATTCAGACAATCCCAGAAGCAACACAGTTGGCATTATTTGACAGCCAGCAGTCAGATTGATGGTAGCCCTGTTTTTGCAGTTCCCAGAACATGTCATTGTATCAAAATCAGATAATGTATTATGTCTTACAGCTCTAAAATAATTGAATCTACCATGAAAAATAAGGTGGCTTAGAAAAAGTTATCATTGTAGTACATAAAGGTGTTTTATTTTCAGAATGCAGTTTGGAAAAGGTACTCGCTGAACCTCAGGTTGAGCATTGTGATCAGAGATTTGAGCCCAGGTTATATCACCAGATAACTGTAAGCAGCATAAGCTCTCAAAGCTACAGCATAGAATGTATTGAGCATCACCAAGGGTCATCCAGGACTTTCTCAGCAACACAACAACCCACGTGGTTGCAGGCATAAAATGAGTAAACACACTTCTCCTGAGTAATGAGTAAGCACTGAACCTCGGGTACTGCACTATGACGTTAAAAGACGAGTGGATTGAAGGTGAGAAGGACAGAGGAGCCTCTCTACACTTCCTCTTTCTCCCCGTGAGTATGTGTTGGCTTTACAGCTACCAAGACCTGAAATAAAACACAACTGTCTATTACAATTCAGATAGGTACAGTATAACAGTCAAACAATTTTATGGAGTCTATTTCTATTGAGTCCCCAGGGCTCAATACTGGGCCCCTTGCTCTTCAGCATTTACATGTTTCCACTTGGTCAGCTATTAAGATCACATGGCCTCAGCTATCATTTCAACACTGATGATACTCAATATACATCCATACCAAACCTGACACTGATGTGGCTGTCTCTATTCTATCTAATTGCATCTCTGACATAAAAACTTGGATGACTCAAAATTTCATTCGTCTTAACTGTGACAAGTCTGAAGTCATGCTTATTGGCATCCCCCATCAACTTCGTAAAGCCAATTCTGTAACCCTTTCTGTAGATGGCTCTGTACTTGAGCTTCAGTCTAAATTGAAAAACCATGGGGTGATATTCGATTCTGGCTTAACATTCGACCCACGTTTGCAGCATATTGTCAAAACATCTCTTTTTCACCTCAGAAATATCGCTAGACTACGCCCTATGCTTTCGCTAACTGTGGCTGAAAAGCTGATCAACATATTTTTGTTCTCTCGAATTGACTACTGTAATGCTCTATTCCCTGGGGTATCTAAATCTACTTTGAACAAACTGCAGTATGTCCAAAATTTGGCAGTGAGAATACTGACCAGGTCTAGTGCAAGTGATCACATTACTCCTATCCTGGAGTCCTTGCACTGGCTTCCTATCAAATTCCGTGTGGACTTTAAAATCCTCATGCTCACCTATAAGGTTCTGCATGGCTTGGCACCTTAGTACCTGTCTGAACTATTATCGCCCTACTCCCTACATCGCAAACTTCTCTCTTCTAATTCTGGTGTCCTAACTGTCCCCCAAGCCCGTCTACATTGTATGGGTGACAGGGCTTTCTCCTGTTATGCCCCCAAGCTCTGGAACTCTCTGCCCAAGGATATCAGAGAGTCACCTTCTCTAAACTCCTTCAAATCCAGACTCAAAACCCTCTTCTTTAGAAGAGCCGTTACTTGACTGGTTCCATTCTTCACCCCTCTACTTTTCTTAGTACCACCATTCACAGTCTCCTCTGTATATTGTAATTGTGTTTTATCTTGTGGATTCTATTTATTTATTGTTGTCATTCTGTAAAGCTCTTTGAGAAGCCACCTTTAAAGGTTATTATTATTATTATTATTATTATTATTATTATTATTATTATTATTATTATTATTATGTATCCTTCTGTATCACTTTGGAAGTCCTTAAACAAATACTACCACTACTAATAAAAATAATAATAGTAGTACAAAATATGTTAAATTAACAGAAAGAAGTAGGTTAAATATTGAAGACCTTCAAAAAACAAGTACTTAAGGAGGCAATATTTTAAAACATCTGCAGTTGCTGCATTTATGCTATGGTCTAGATCAGGGGTGGGCAAACATTTTTGGCCCAAGGGCCACATAATATTTTGAAACTGTATAGTGGGCCACTTCAGGCTGCTGTTACAGATAGGCTATGCCCTATATAAGTTTAAAATCCAACATAGGCTTATTAGTTCAAGGTTAACGATAACCTGAGAGAAAAAAATATTTAAATATAAAAAAAAATTACGATTACGTCGACCTGACACTGTCCTGCGTGATAAACTTATTTTCTCAAATTTGCTATTGCTCTCTGGACAAAGAATATCTGCGGTTTCTATCATACACTCCTTCTAAAGCTCCGCTTCAGAGAGTGGTTTGTTTTGTTTAGCAATTTTATATGCAAGCAGGTAGCTTACCTTTGTGCTGGTCTCTTGGATGGTAGAAGGGCGGAAAAATACATTTTGCTGAGCCTGTAAACTAGCAGCTGGTTTGGAAGCTCTATTAGCACTTCTCGCATGACAGACTGCTAGCACAGTTGGCATGTTTGGTAGAAAAATGCCAACTGAGATTGTATTCTTTGAACACTGCAACACTTTCCTTACAAATTAAACATATAGTCTTCGTTCCAACCTCTGTGAAAAAGTATTTTGCAGTCCATTCTTTGTTGAACACTCTGTTTATTTTAATGTAAAAACAATTGTAAAACCAATTTGAAAAACGTTTTTGAAAAGTCTTTGCCGACTTGTGGCCAGTGTCATGTGACACAATCTAGCTACAGTAGGTGTGCACGAACAGCGGGTTTTGCTCGTAATAAAATTTTTCTTTCACTGGCGATACCTGAGACGCCCCTGATCGCCAATGGCGCCTCTCCAATGTGGCGCGATGCACAGTTTGGAATCACTGTGGTAAAGCGTTCGTGTGGAATCTAATGCCATGAATAATGAAATGGAAGAAAAAACAGTACCGAACAAAGTGGAATATGACGAATATTGACTAATTTATTTTTTACCTTAAGGGTCGGTTAAAAATGGCTGGCGGGCCGGATACGGCCCATGGGCCGTAGTTTGCCCACAGGTGGTTTAGATAATAACAGAATCCAGATACTAGAAACAGATACTAGATACTAAGAGTATTTTGGAAACTAACGAGTATCCAGAAGACTAAGAACTACTGCTGAACAGATTCAGTCACCTTATGTACAATGTAAAGTTCTTGGGAAATTGAGGTGTCTAGACCTAGCAGAGTGAAGCAAATGAACTGGGACATGTAATATCTCTTGAAAATACATTTTAAATTGTCCTGTAAGATTTTTTTTTGTCCTGTAAGAGACTGATAGCCTGTGTTTTTTCAGGACAGTATATTTCTATTTTTTAGACTCTGTCAGCACTTCAACAGGACAGTTCTGGACATAATACAGTTTCTGAAGGAATTTCTTGGATAATCCAAATAATTTCATAGTCTAGCCTTGAAAAGATAAAAGCATGAATTTCTCTGTATCAGTAAGAACTGGTTTTAAACTGGATATGTTTCACAAATGGAACAACGATGTGCTGCAGACTTGCAAACATGATTTGAAAGATAAGCAAGGGTAAAAAATTATTCCTTCATTTTTAACAAAACAAATCTGTCTTCTTTTTTTAATTGGACATAATTTTGAAGCTTCCACAACAGTAACTTCAATAACTTCGTTATTATTGTTGAATAAGCAATTTGAGAATCGTGTGATGAACACAGGTACAGTAGATTATCACCATAACAGAATAAGTCAAAAACATATTTTCTGATAACATGATCTAATGGCAACATTTAAATGTTAAAAAGGTGGGGGCTGAGGACGGAGCCATGAGGGACTCAAGAGTTGACTGGGATCTGGTTTAAAATCATGTAATCATGAAATGTAACTTAAGTTAAGGATATCATAAAAAGTTATCATATGCATTTATCAGAGCCTAAAATCATTAAGAGTTAACCATTTGAGCCTTTTGAGAGGTTGCAGTCCTGTTATCTAAGAAAATTCAGATTATAGCTAAGTGTTTGAACTTTATGAGAGCTTCAAGTCCTGTTATTTAAGGGTGGAATTTCCAAGTCAAAGACATTCTCTCCAGGTTAGTGAAGCATTTCTAGAATAGGGGGACTCCTATTCATTTTTCCCATTGTTCAATCTGAATTTATAGGAAATAATGTATTCAGGGAAGTATTCTGTTATATTAAGTACAGTAGGTTTATCTCTCTTTTTGGCTTATTTAGGCATTGGTCTACACAGATCTGGTAGAGAGTGTTTTTTCTTGTTCTTTTAACATCCCCATTTGGTATGGGAATTTTGGTGTCAGGGGTAGAGCCAGACTCACGAGGATTATAAACATAGGCAGTAAAATTATTGGTCACATACAGAACCAACTGAACCAGTGTTTACAGGAAGGCAGCATAAATAGTGCTGTAACTGATACCTCATGTCCACTACACTCCATATTTTAAAAATTACTATCCAGATGACGTTTCAGAATACCAAAGGTTACAAAAAAACATAAGACATTCATTCAGAGAGCTGTTACTCTTTAAAACTTGATGTATGCATATCCTCTCCCTTATTCTGCTGTAACACTGTTGCACTGAGATATTGGTAAAATTTTGCATTCTTGTTGTTGGAAGTGTGCTGTAAAACTAATTTCCCCAATGAGATAATGAAGCTTGAAATTGAAACTGAAGTTGAACTCTCCGATTGCCTTGCTGTCTGTTCAGACTAGACTCACCTGTTCGGACTACACCCACAGTATACTTCCCATGTTTCATTCATGTACGCACTGTGAACTACTACTAAACATTAAGTACTGTACATGTTTAAAAGTTGGAAAAAAAACAATAAATGACATTACTCCTAAAACTAGCAGTATTGTCTCACTTACTATCTAAAATTTTGTGTGGAATTAACTTCTGCTTTGGTTTTATCCTTTTTAGTGTGCGTGCTGTTTTTACAAAATGCAGTTCATCGAGATATTGCTTTTTTCTTTGACAATATGCTTTTTACATCATTATTAAATATAAATCACCAGTGATAAAGTATCAAATACATTTCTTAACTAAATTAACTGGAAAATAGTTTCGCCAAATAATTGTAGTGTGTGTCCTTTGGAAATGTCTAAACAAATATTTTGGGTGGCAAATACTGTATAGATGATTTTTTTTTGTCTTATTACATATTATGGTTTTACATATTTCAGAAATTAAAATAACATATATCCTGATATATACTTACATACATTAAAGTGTTTCAAAACATTTTATACCTACCAATCAGCACAAAGCTTCAAACAGCATAAGTAGGAACATCTGCATGCAGAAGTCATTTCAAAATAGTTAATCACATGTTCATGTTTTTGAGTAACTTAAAATTGAAACAGAATTATAATTAAAATACATATAACATTTAACCAGCATACTTATTATTACATGATTTACCATCAAATGTAAAAATGCTTGATGGGCACATTAATCATGTTGGATTATCTGGTAGAGAGCACAGGTATCTAAATTAAGGTAAGATATTCAGGTCATTTTCAGATTCATTCCAGGTTAGTATCAAAGTTGTATTCATCTATGAGAGTAATGTAAATCTTCCTAAAGGGGAACAAAACATTACTGTCATTAGCCTTTCAATATATGCGTACATCAGAGAAGAAGCTGCCTAGAAAAGTCAATCTTTTGTTTTAGAATACTTTGTGGAAAATTAATTGATAAAAATTCATATTTTCTGAAGTAAATGTAATAATTGTGTTCAAAGCTAATTAAACTAAAAAAATTATAGTATCTGTTTGGGAGTGAGTAATTTCATTTTTAATCATCCATTGTTTTTCATGTATTTTAACAGTAATAATCAACACAAGAATAAAAGACTAATATGTAAACATAGCAACATTTGAAAAAACAATATTTATTTAGTTTATGGCTTTAATATTGAGATTTCTGACCAATCTACCTGCCTTAACATCTATGTTAATGCATAGATGTTAATGCATCAACATTCATGTATAACACAGGACTACTTATTAACAACAATTCATTTTGTGATACAGTACATGTTTAAAAGTACAATTTTTGCTGTAGTTACA
Source organism: Lepisosteus platostomus (assembly GCF_059453375.1). Lineage (NCBI taxonomy): Eukaryota > Metazoa > Chordata > Actinopteri > Semionotiformes > Lepisosteidae > Lepisosteus > Lepisosteus platostomus. Next base: position 45,179,889 of record NC_142623.1, on the reverse strand, counting down.
TGCAATGTAAGATTTTTTACTGCCATTCTCATATATTAAACAAATGTAATACATCGAAAAACTGTTTGGTCTGCTAAATGTTGGGCGATTACATGAAAGATTTCACATAATATACAGTATGAACTATTGCTCCATTAACAGCTGAATCTAATACTTTTTTTCTGTACATTACCATTAATATGGTTCTTTGTGGTACAAAAACAACTGAACTCAAATTAATTGTCCTCTCACATTTAAATTTGGCAACCACAACCATATTGGTTCAAAATCTATTTAAGCAACAAAATAAAAAAAATCTCTAAGCACAGTTGCAATACCATTTTCTGAGGGGTTGCAGTATGTTATGGGCATTTTAAAGGTTAACTGCCTATATCAGATAACTTGACAAATAATGTGGCTTCACAGAGATGTCTTACAGAGGAAATTCCTAACTTTCCTATTACAGACCATTTTGCACTTAGGTACCCACCTCCCCTGACTCCATATTGGGAAAGAAAATACATTACATGAGTCTTTTTGTAATATACATGCAGAAATAGCCTTTGGAAGGTGACAAAGCAGTAATAATTCAAGTACAAACATGCCATCCTTGAATAAGCAAAACTGCTATTGTTATGTCATCATATTGTATGTTAACAGTACTCTGTATATATTCTGTGGTTCAGAAACACCAAAACGTGTTTACAAAAAATTGTTGGAAGAGAATACCATTTAAAAAAAACTGCACAGCAGACAATGTTTATCGTTCAACCTTTATTTTTTTACTCATAACGCCTTTATTTTGTAATGGCTGATACTGCAACATTCTTCAATATGTCCTGACGAACATTCCAAAATACATTATTTGTTTCTACCCTTAATTCCTGAATTCTGAATTCCTGTAGTTCTTGATTATTTTGATTGGACAACACTGCAATTCCAAGTCTCCATCGTATTTGATAAGGTTGATTCCGTGCTAAAAAGTAGAAAAAAGAAACAGCATTTCGAGTGTTAAACTCTTTTCAGGTGTGAGTAACTTTTCTTGAGCCTTCTTCAGGTGGATTTAACCTTTACCTGTTCATTTGCAGACAATGAACAGTATACTGACAAAGCTCCCAACTTGAACCTTTTATTCATATCAAGTAATGGTTTATGGCTGTGACCATGAGGATAAGACCACTAAGTTAGGATTTAATCACCTCTTAATGCTTTTGCTAGGTGAGGATATCTTGAATCTTTTTAACCACCATTGCAAGATGCATACTCTTCATCATCTTTCACTGCTAGATGTCATCGCTTTTATGTGTTTTTCTTTTTTTATGCTGGGTATTTTGAATTGTATTATTGTCAGAATTCTTAACTATGAACTTGTCTAAGCAGAGGGCCTTAACATAATCAGACATATGTGCATGTCTTAAAAAAAATAAATTATACTGTATATTCTATACAAAAACTTCATTTGTAGGAACTTCATGGTGTAGTCATGCAAACACAAAGTTTTCTCACCCCAATGAGAACTGTAAATGTATATTCTGGTACAGTTAGTGAATTATTTGAATACAGTATCAAAATAGGAGGATTAGAAAACACTGTAGAAACAAAAATTGAAATTCAAAAAGATTTAGAGAAACTTCAACACAGGACAAATACCTAGTAAATGATGTTTAGTACAGGGTGTGCAAGAATGCAGTAGAAGCTACTGAAATGGGAATTGCTGAGCCAGAAGGCACTACATATGAAAAAGACTTAGCTGTTTAGTGATTAAACATTTACATATTCTAGAAAATGCATGGAAGCAATAAAAATGCAAACAAAAGATTAAGATAAAGTTAAAACTATAGAATTAAATGAGGGGATGTTATGTTTAAATTCTACAATTCACAAGTAAAACCATATTTCTAAAATCGGGTTGTCCAACACAGATTTGATAACACACTTAAATATTATAGGAACAAATATATGTGGAATGTGAAAAATGTGACGTCACATGGTCATACGCAGTCCACCAAAATGGCAATCTATGATGTAAAATCTTGGGACGTCTTCAACACACTCTCCATCTCCATCTTGAACACAGTTACCACAAGAACCTTAGTGAAGTCATGAATGCCTTTTTAACATTTCCTTGTACTTTTGTTAAATTACAAAACAGTATAATATCAATGCACAAGGTACCTGAAAAGCGGTTGTATCAAGAAGATAAGTCATAAAATTAAGACATTAACAGAAACACATCAAACTGTAACACAGGCAACAATCACACAGAAAAGTGGTAATAGAAATACTCTTTTATTAATCAGAATGGTATAGTTTCACTATCCTTCAAAGGTGTACTCTTACTAATCAGCAAAAATAAAACCATCATAACACACAGAAAAGGTGCGCGGTCCTGTCTAACACAGGCCAGGCAGGTCAGGGTGGGAACCCAAGACCACTGATCAGGATGGGGAAACATGAGACAGCCACACAATTACATTCTCATAACATGTACACAAACCCCTGTCCCTCCCTCCAAGTCCCAGGGGATAACAATGTCCCTGATAGTTCCAAGCTAGGAATAGGTTCCCATCTATCCAAGCAAGCTGACATCACCACCCCCGTTGCCTATCTGCTCGGTGTCCCATCATTGCCTGATTGAGGCTACAATACATTAAATGGCATACAAATAAGTCCTCAGCTACCAAGTGCATCATCATCATCATTACCATTCAAAGGTAAGTGTTTCATAATTTAATTGTTATTTAATATTATATGTAAAAATAATGTTTATGTTTAATTACACAATAAATACAGTTATTTTTATATTTTTATTTCATATACAGTTCAGTATAGGAAAAACAATTCATTTGTGTGTAATTCTATTCGCATATATCACACTGCCACTCACGCAGATGTGAACCTGGTCAGTACCTAAATGGGAGACACTCTGGAGAAAAATAAGGTTACTGTTGGAAGAGGTGTTAGTGGGGCTAGTAGGGGGCTGTCACCCTGCAGTCTGTATGGATCCTAATGCCCCAGTATAGTGACGGGGAGATTATACTATAAAAAGGCGCTGTCCTTCAGATGAAATATAAAACCGCGGTCCTGACTCTCTAGGGTCATTAAAAATCTCTAGGTGTTTCTTGAAAAGAGTACGGGTGTTACTCCTGCGTCCTGGCCACATTTCTCAATCATGGCCTCGTAATAACCCACATCTAAGAACTGGCTTTATCACTGTTCTCTCCACTGACAGCTGATGTGTGGAGAGTATACTGGCGCACTATGGCTACTGTCACATCATGTAGGTGGGGCTACACATTGGTGGGGGTGGAGGGGATCCCCATTACAGAAAAGTGCTATATACAGTAAGTGTAAGGAAATATTATTATTATTATTATTATTATTATTATTATTATTATTATTATTATTATTGTTTATTATCATAGAGGTATTGGGTAGTGACTTAGTTGTATATATTGATTAAGGTGTTAAGTTTCTTCACCTCAGATCTGCTTAATGTGCCACTTTGGAGATGTAATCCCTGCTTTACAGTATGACAAGGTTCTACTAACCTTAGTTTCTTGTTTCTTATTTCAGTAGCCATGTTCCATAAAAAGATATCGCTGCTCTAAAATCAGTTCAGAGAAAAGCAAACAAATACATTCCTGGCTGAAAAAGAATGTCCTATGCCAGCAGGTTAAAAGAATGGAACGTTTTGGCCTTGGTTAGAGAAGATTAGGAGAGGACCTGATCAAGGTATTCAGAATCACTAAAGGAACTGATCAAGTCAACCCAGAAGATTTCTTCAGAATAAACAGTGAAACACAAATCAGAGAATTCAAGTGGAAACTCTGTGGATGTGCAAGTAAAACTGAGAACAAGAGTCACTTATATATGCAGAGGATTGTGAGAGTACAGAATAAGTTACTAAGCCATGTTTATGAAGTGACTACCCGGGTTTATTTCAAGTAAAAGCTGTGATCTTTGGATAAATTATTTCCCAAAATATGCTAGATGGGCCAAATGACCTCTTCCTGTCTGTAATCTTTCTTATGTTCTCAGTTCTTACATCACCTTATTGATGCTTGTGGACTGTGGGAGGGAATCAGAACACCTGACTCAGTATGATCCTTTTAGAAGCAGCTAGATTCTTCAATATTTAAGCAGCAATATTCTGGCTTTATCTCACTTGTAGTCTTTCTTACATTCTTATAAACCATAAGAAGTACCTGTATCAGCCAAAGTGAGGTACTGTATAATTACCCTGTGAAGCAGCTATAAAACATTGGGAGAAACACACATGTAAACAAGCCTCTTTCTGCTCATCTCATCCATTCGTTTCAATTAATTATAGTCCTGGCAGCACAAGGTCTCATAAAGGTTCCTGGTGAGCCAGCCTCAATCACCAGTAAAATATTCAAAGCGTTACCTACTAACATTTTTTTAAATGTTCCTGACTATGCCCTCACTATCATTTTAATATTATTTTACTCATTATCAAGAAAATTAAGTATACTTGCACTTTATTTCCATTGCGTCCTCTCTTCCTAGTTATAAAACAGTGAGAGCAGCGGGGTTGTTCTTACTCTTTTGGCTATCTTCGAGTGCGGACATGGACCCTTCAGAACACATATGAGAAAATCTTTCATCTGTAGCTGAGAATTAGTCTTCGTTCCCAATTGTACACTAAAATGTGTAAATATTTGCACTTCCATAGATCAGATATTGTATATTGAATATTAAGAGAAAATATTCTAAAATCGTCTTCAGCCATATGCTTTTACTCAAGGTGAAAATACTGTAGTCTTTTTTCATATTTTTTTGAGGAGCTTCATTTTTATTTTATTTACATTGCACATAATTTCAGTCTTTCCAAGAAAATCACAGTACTAATATCAATAAATATGCTTTTTATTTGAAGGAAAGATACGGATAATTTAGCGCAGCTCGGTCGTAAACAAAAAGCCTACAAATTCGCTTTCTTCACTTCATGTTATAGAGTAATATAACAGATTCCATTAAACATACAGAAATAAAAACAAGTCAAATGATTTTGTGATTATTCTTTTTTTTTTTTTTTTTGGGGGGGGGGGGGCTGTTTATTTTTGCATCCGTGCTATAGCGCGATTTAGCAGATACATTCCGATAATTTGCTTCTTGGACAAATGCACATTAAACAGTGTAATCGCGACATCCCAAAACATTGCGGAATACAGAAATCGGTATTGTCAACCAATTTGGAGTGGTCGAAACCATACATACACACATTTCTTCTCAGTTTAACTAAAAACAGTTACAAGACACTGAACAACGATACGCAAGAGCTTGATCACAATTCCCAGGGAAAAAAAAGCCGTGACTACGTCTAATCGCCTTGTGAATCAGATGCTGCCCACAGCGCCCATAGCAACGCGAGATGACAAGGGTATTAGCGTTAGTGGAGGACACCGCTTCTTTGAAATAGCACGGTTTAAGCAGAAAATCGAAATATTTTAAGAAAATTGACATATTTTTCAAGGAAGAGAGCATATTCACACTGTAATGTTCCACTTGTTGAGACGTACAAGAACCTCACACCTTATGCCACGAAAACTAAAAGTGTACTCTTAAAATAAAATGTCATTAGCTATTACCATCACTGGATTTAGAAATAATGATATTTGAAGTTGTAGTTATAATAGTCGGTGTTATCATTACTTCTACCACACGACATCAAGATTCTCCTTAGTGCAAACGGTAAAGATGTTCAATGAATGTTCTCGATCTGAGGAATTGTCTGATACAGTAGTGCCTTTCTTCTCGACTTCCTCCACATTTGCGCTTAAAAACTACCTCTCCCACAATACCTTGTCTCTAGTTACTAGGCGATTGTACACAAGAAAGATTCAGTGAACAAAGCATTAGCCAATCTGTATTTAGCCCTGTTGCATTTGCAGCCAATCGCCATAAATCTTAAGGATATTTTAAAAATACATTTTGACAGCTGACAATAATATTGGAGAATAGATTACATGAGAGGTGAAAAGAAATGGGAACCCATGTCTTGATGCAGCTTTGAAAGAGCACATATTAATGTGACTAGTGCCTTTACCAGAAGCAAGTTAATAATTGCACCCATTTATAAAGTTGGGCGTTTTACCGTTTTTTTTTTCAGCTTGAGTGAAGCATCTCACTGACTAAAGTATACAACAGTAGTGTTTCACTTGGGATTTTAACCCACAACCTTCCAGCTACAAGTCCAGAACCCTAGACAATACCTGTAATAAACAAATTAGTTAAGAAATTAGTTAATACTTAGTTAATAATTAGTTATTAGTTAATACTAGAGTAGGTATGTTATTTTAGTATGTTAACACCTTAAGGATATTTCCCTACAATTTGAAATGATCAGAGTTTTCAGATGTTTTGAAAAAAAAGATTGTGGGATGTATTATTATAAGGAGCTAATTAAGATTATTAATGCTCTACTGTATATACTGATTAAGTAAATCAGGTTAATGTGCTGAGTGGATGTCTGAATTACTAAACAATAGATGGTGTTTAAAAAGTGGTAATATACAATATAAGTATCCAGTGAATATACTGATGATGCATAATAAGAACGGAGGGCCTCATTAATATTATTTAGAAGTCATATGGAGTTATTTTTACTTTGGCATTCTTTATGCACATTTATTATAAAGCCTATGTTATTGCGATTAATGACAAATTAATTTGGAATTATGAAACAGAAAATGTTCACACTGTCAATGGCAACATCAGTATTACCAATGTCTGTAGTATTTCAGAGACCTTTCCTTAACTTTTCAGCTGTTCCGCACTTGCAGATATGTTATATACCCTTACCTTGTCAGATGTCTCTAAAGACATCTAGAGCACAACACACCTTGGATATTACATTTTACTGCATACATTGCAAAGTCTTGCGTTACATCCCATTAATTGTTTTCTGAACTACGCAAAATCACATACAGCTTATATTTTATGATTTTAAGAACTATATAACTCATTTTATTTTTCTTACTGTTACCCTTGCTTTGCCAAAGACAGCAACCAATGAAAGGAAGAGCACATTGGACTGTGAATCTGAAGTGTTTTTCAAACATGTGGCTAATTTGACCCTGCAGAGCTCTTGAAATGTATCCATGTGAAGACCACATTAGCACTAAGGAAAGTGTGTTGCTAAATAAATAAAGTAGATAAATAAACCCAACTAAATAAATGTTTTATAGAAGCTTAAAGTGAGCATATCTCACTTTTAAACGTGCAATGACACTGACAGAGAAAATACACTTTAGAAAAGTGAAAATGGTTTAATTCAAGATATATTTTGCTATTTGAGAAATATAGGACATTTTTTACAGGATCGAAAATCTTTGAAGGCTGCCCACTCAATTTTCAAAATGGTTCCAAAGTGGAAGGGATGAGGTTCAGGGTTATGAAAAAAGTAATAATAGTATTTTTACTTTGAATTAGTCTAAGAAGGGGTTTATTAAACAAATTGATGAGGTGTACTGATATGTCAGAAACTAGAAAAAGCAGAATAACTACTGTGATTTGGCATAAATTAGAATGCTCTGTAATTTCCCTTTTTAATTATTCATTTAACCAAATATCTTAATTAATAAATGATTATTTACAATGACAACCTGGAGATTAATTTACACTGCAGGACATCTAAGCAATCCAAGTACCTCAATCAAGGTACTTAGGAATAAGTCTCAGATGTTTTTGAAATAACTATTCTCCAGTCCTAAACACTACTTCCCCTCCCAAAACACACAAAATTAAAGACAAAAGTCTGCATCAAATTTAACCAGAATTATTCTTAGCTTTAATTTAAACCATACTCCATGCTTCTACTGTATAAACTTCCAAAGATATTACAAAATGTCTGAGGGGACATTATTCCGGGCAGAAATTGACTGAGGTTGGATTGGGTGAGCCATCGCACAGGAGCATTCCCGTATTATAAAAATACAGGCCGGGGCTAGGGGCAGACAGTCGCCGAGCTTCAGTACGCGTACTATAGTCTCCCGGGTCTTGGATGATTTACAATAATGTCATTGGGAAACAACACCATCTCATAAACCGTAAAAACATTAAATTCAGCTTCTTACGGTCTATAGATACGGTCAGAATAACAATGAATTCGTCACACTTCAAATATATATTTTAAATGCTTCAACGCCATCAAAAGAAGAGTCAGTAATGTTGTTTTTCTTTCCATTTGTTCAACAACTTTTTTTTTAATTCATGCCTTTTCCAAAGGATATTGGAGGCATGTTAATATATGAGTGTTTTTCAGCGCTAAATGGTTGTTTCGGGCACACAAAAGTCAATACAATCGTATTTAAATTTAAGCATGGTAAAAATTTGGCGTTTGAACTTCAAAACAAGTACAGTCATACACGTAAAATAAATTCCTCTTACTGCATCAAATGAACATCAGAATACAGTAGGACCAGATGTTAACACCAAAAACTAATTTGTCAAACCTCGGATGTAGCATTCTTTCACTTTCTTTCAAACATTTCTGGTACATTAACGTTGTGGTGTTGCGTATCGAATTTATTCTGTGACAGTTTGCTTAAATATATTTATTGTTATAATTAGTATGATAATAATGAAGATGATGAGCAAGTAAATGTTAATTCCACGCCGAAAATGAAAAGGACCCGAAGAAGGCTAAAAAGACGAAAGTCTCCTTTCTGACAGCTGTGAAGCGTGGAATCACCTTTACTTATTCTTCGCTCACGACTACTCATAACATTAATAAAATCATCTTCATCCAGTTGTCCTTACTCAGTTGCCTACAATGATTGGACTTTAAATGAAGGCAGATTCATTGCTTTATATATCACTAGGTAGCCTAAAAAGACTTTTTTATGTTGTTAGAAATGTCCCTCATACAACAATCGGTACACAGAAACATATCGAAAGCAAAATTGCATTCATTAGAACATCCGCAAGCCGTCAGTTCTTAGCCTAGAAAAAAAGTGTGGAATGCGTTTTCTTTGTTGCATTAAGAAAGTCTAGTAAATTATTTCACTTGAAACGTAAGACATTTTACCAAATTTCATAAAAACCTCTAAAACCAGTTAATCGTGGTCATGAATACATTCAAAATGTTCATTCAATGATAGGATTTCCGAATAAATGAGAACATGAAACGGTATAATCGGTTATACACTACAAAAATTTACAATTGAAATGCTGCAGTGACGTACATTCTGTGAAAACTACAAGATTATGAAAATAAATTGAAGAGTAATTGTCATGTCAATGAGTAATTGCCATTGAATAAACTTCCGAGAACAGACATAAACAACCGTTAAATGACACGATCGCAGGAGCAGCAAAAATCGGATTGAGAAGCACTTGTTTAAGGGCTGGACCCCCTACTAAATTGTCTACAACTTATGTCTGAATTTGAAATTGTACTGTAAATCAAAGTTATCTATGGGCATAAACAAAGTTACAGAAGGAGATAGCAGGATTAAGATAAAATAATTATATCACCCAGCGTGAGAGATTTTAAAATAGCTTAAAGGAAAACCAAACTTAATTATGAGGGGATATGCCACACCCTTGGGTTTCAGGAACTCAAAACAGGAGTGAATATTGTTTCTTTATAACAGTATCATCAGTCAATGTCGTGCAAGAAACCTAAAATTAAATCGTTCATCTGCGTTCAGCTTTTATATATCAATAAGGAGAATAGATTAGCTTTTATTAATTGATTAATCATTTGCTTTCGACTTCTGAGGTCCCTATGGGTACTTACAATGAAAAGACGTTGGGAAGAAATTTAAAGAAAGATTTACACAGAGAAGCTGTAACTGGAAATGCATTTGCATGCACAGCCCACACTGTGGCATTCCTCCTCCTCAGCAACAATCCGACACCCAGAGAAAAACTGGTGGACTTCTTTATCACCATTATATCCGCTCTTAGAATTGCAGAAAGTAATGAAATGAACATTTACTAAATTGTCATTGCCCATCTTTTAATTCCTTTTGCATAGAATACTGGTTAAATGTTTTAAATATCTGAACTTATGAATTATGCATTGATTAAAAATGAATTTGTATCTGTGCATAAATGTAGAATATGTGCTTCAACCCCATACAAAATGCAAAGCTTGCTCCCCCTTTTATGTCATGTTGTTACTGTGTAGCTCATTATTGAGGAAAATATGTCATATGCCAAGGACAACATACTGTAGCTCTGCACTGGTCAAAGCAGTGTTTTACAACATACACTGCAGATTTACTGGCAGTTGTTGATACCCCATTCATACACTGCATCTGATTTGTGGAGGCAAGCCAGGTTTCTCCACACAGAAAAGAAACAGTTTCCCATCCAAACTAATCTTACAAAAGATGCCAGCCAATGTGCAGGCTTTGTGACAATCAAATTGCACATATTAACTACATTCTGAATCTATGTTCAATATTTCAAGAAAAAATATGTCCCGTTTTAAAAAAGCCAGAACGATAACCAGGCTGGGTTGCACGAAGTGTATTATTTGTTGCAAGTCTTACAACATGAACTAACACCACATTTTAATATGATTGTCTTAATAAAGGAACAGGGTACTAATAGCAACTGTATGGCACTAGTCAGCAACTCCCTATCTTAATATGACATACCTGCATATCCAGCATTTACTCAGACAACATTGTATAATTATAATACAAACCTGGTCAAGTATTTTATTTTACAGTCAAGACATTAACAGACAAAAAAAATGTTACTTCTGAACACATTTTTGGGGTTAAAAGTAACAATACTGTAAGATCATCTATTTACTGTAAAAGTGGGAAGGAAAACCTTTCAGACGTGTTTGTTTAGGTCTATAATAGTGAGGCCTTCTCACATGATTCAGTAAAGCAAACCAAATAGCGGATTACAGACAAATGTCCAAGGGAAATATCCTAATAGAATACAAATTCAAAGAATTCAGACAAGTACTGGTGAAAACCCAGAAATAGCAAGCCCTTTACTGTAGTTCCAACTTTACCCCAAATATCATGGGGCAATTGCAGGTTTTAAACTAAATTTAACAGTCAGCAGTATCCAATGAGACAACTTAATATATAATAACACCATTATACAAAGGGACAACATCTTTCCTAGAAAGCCCAACCAGCAATTAACCAAACATTTTCAAAAAGCCTTGTTCCGTGAAGAAAAAGGAACACCCCAAAATAAACTCCTAAGAGCTGAAAGTAATGAAGATACTCCCTTAGCAAGATTATGTTTACATGACTCAATCTTTTACATAAATCAAAATTAAGTTCACTGGTAAGAGAAGAAATGTATAAGAAATTTGTTTTAAGATATATGCAGTTTCCCAAGAGGAATCACTTGAAACTATCTGTTGTATATTAAGAAGTTGCAATTAAATATATATATAAATACATGCTTCACAGTTTATGCTAAAGAGCTACTCCACAGATGTTGGTTTTCAGATCTGAAGCTAAACAAAATAGTAAACTACATTTGCTTATTAGTTATAAAAGAATAATGAAAACTATCAACACTGATTATTAAATTATACATACACAGAAATTATACATACACATTGCGGCTTTAACTTTATAATTATTCACTTGTGAGTCCAGCTAATGAACACGAAGCTGATTCACTAGAGCCAATGTATCCCACACTATTTCCTGGTGGACAACTATAAGGCAAGCCTGCATGATGAGGGACTTCTCTGGACCGCACAACACCAAATACAAGATAGAAGTTAAAACCAAAGCATGCCTTGTGTGATCATTATTTTTTAATTATTAAACTTAAATCATTGTCAAGTATTACATACCTATTTATTCATTCCCACCATAAATGAGAATATAAATAAAAAACAACACTAAAGATGAAACTTCTCTCCCTTTGGGACATAGGTAAATTAACATTGTTTTATTTTAAAATTTGTAAAATTTACATAAATCATACTTTCCCCATTAAGGAGTTATTGAATATAACTTTTTCTGACGTGGGAGGCAACATAAGTTAAAGAGGAAAAAAAATTCGTACAAGACATTCCTTTGAGATCCTTTTTCAGACAATTAAGAACTTGTCACAAAGACGTTTCCTCCAGAGAGTAAGCACTGTGCTACTAACATTTTCTTCAAGTTAAAGAAAAAACCACATGAATCACATGAAACAGAAAAGAAAGTAAAAAAGTACAGTTTTTTAAGGATCTCATTCAAATTACATTTTTTAAACTTACAGTATATCAGGAAACATTACTGCATGCTGTAAACCTTATGTGCCATCTACTTTACTGTCTTTTTCCAACAAAATTCACAAAACATTTTCACAAACAAAATGATTGACATCCAGGAGGATGAGAACCAGCCAGGTTTTCATGATTTAGAAGGTACTAATTGTGTGGTGTACTCTCACTAGCTGATACTTCTGTCATACAAAACACTGTAGTGTTGGGATAAAAATCTGACAAATTATACCAAAAGAACCTCTTTGCTAAGCACATTTAAAGGAGTATGGTACACACATTAACAACAATTGCAGCTCTTAAGATGTTTTTCATGTCGGTTACTCACTGCCTTGAACTTTAAGTATAGGCAGAAGATTGTTCAATAAGAGAGTCTGCTTGGAAGAAGTTTGCTGAAGTACAGGAAACTCATCGTAAGTCTGACTTTGTTAATTTAAATGCTTAACATCTTGAAGAGAAAAAATGTGGAATTCAGCCTCATGCTTTCAAATATTAATCATATATTTAATTGATATACATATATTGCCACCATTGGCACTTACAATATTGCACACAGTAATGAAATGTAGCATTAGTAAGTTTCACTGAAACCCTTTGTGAGCAAAATGTTCAAAATGACATGAATAATGTGGAGTAACTCTTTAAAAAAAATAGACATGCTAACTAATCCTCCAGTTGAGGTCTTTAGCAACTTACAAAATACACATACTGCCCAAGCCATAGGTCTACATACAGAATACATCACAAAGGGCTTTATAGGCTTCTGTTTCTCTCTGTCTCCAGTCCACTGAGAACCCATCTACCTTGCTCTCATCCTGTAAAACCTCAACTCAGAAGAACATGCTTTTGCATCTTCTAGGTGACAAATTCCATGTTTACATGAAGGTGGTTTCCTGGAAAGCTTATGAATAAAGGAACACAATTGTTTTTCTTTACAGAAAAAAAACAAAAACTTGTCTCTTTGGGTTTTGAAAATCCAGTCAAGACCACCAGTTGTGCTGTGGCGAACCAGAAGCCCAAAAAAAAAGCATTCCAAAAGCACCAAACCGGCATATAAACATGTACAATATATAAGGCACCAGGTTGTTTAAATGTTCGGAGGATGCTCAGTACAGTCAGCCTGTCATGCAGCAGCTTTCTCACAGGTGCCACTTAAGCTTTTAAATTATAAAGGTATAGTTCTACCCCCACAAAAACGTGGGTGCTCAAATGTTTTGTTGTTTTTTTAAGGTTTAAATACATGTGATTCACAAAATCATTTTTATTGTTATTTTTCCAAAGTCCAAACTTTCAATGTAACAGTTCTATCCATGTTTTTCATGGACATACGCGGAGGACAGAAGGGGTTGATTATATAGAAAAGAAAAACAGAACCTTCTAACAAAAACAGATATGATAAGTTATAGTGTACACATCTCACCAGGAAACTGCTGCATGTTGCTACTGCACTATCTAATCAAATATCAAAACATTTAGGGTCTTACAGGTACATTTTATACACATAGCATGACAAGCTGAGACAAATTTATACTTTCTCTTCTGTTTATGTTTTTTTCATGAAGAACTTTGCAATATTCATTTAAATGTCTATTTTTTTTACATTTTATGATCACAGAAGACCCACTGACCATCTTAATATGCTTAAGGTTCAGATGCAATGCATATTGTATAAAAGAGAGCACTTATTAATTACCTTGCATGAATTAACCTATGTACCTTTTACTCTACATACTTCTGCATAACATTTAAACAAAGCTCCAACACAGCATGCCTAGCCCTCATATATATATACACGTCTCTACTCACAGGTATATAGGGTGTCAAACGTACTATGGTAGCCTCTGTATAAGGTCTGAAAGTTTGGTTAAAAAAGAAAAACAAAACTAAAAAAAATTGTCTTCTAAAATATCTCTTTTGTGCTAAAGTCAAATGTTAGCTCACATGAAAAGGACTTTTTCATATAACTCGGCAATATTTCCATTTGAACATTTCAAACACTTTTTAATAGCTTGAACGTGTACAAAAGTTCTTGGTTAATTAGGGAAATAAACACTCAGTTCTTTATAATTTTAATCAAGTAGGAAACACAGTTCATATATAATGTTATTACTTTGTTTTTAGCAGCTGCTTACTGTTTAAATGGTGGGTAAGTGGATAACATCCAGCGATGGGTGACAACAAGTCATAACTGTCAGTTTGTGGAGGTTTGGTGGGTGGTGCTCCCTTGGAGTTAAACAGTTACAGTTTTTTTTTATTTTTACAGTAAAGTTTTTTTTCATTATCTTTTTTTTTTCTCTTTTGTTAATCTGTTGTAAATCTTGCTCTACAGTTATCAATCTTCATCTCCATCATCCCCGTGAATTTCCTCCTGCTGTTGCTGAAGCTCGGATGCCCTTTTCTCCCTCTGTTTCTCCTGGATCTTCTTCATTTCCTCGGCGTATTTACAGAACGTGTTTCCGAATTTGGACCACACTTTGTAGGGGACAGTGATGGAGTTGCGGTAAGTGGGCTTCACCTCGCTAACCCGCATGAACACCCCGTATTTATTAGAGCCCACATCGAAGAAAAAACGCTTGTTATCCACAGTCAAGGAGGTGCCCTCGGGCAACTCGGCAGGCTCGTCTTCTACCCCGTAGTCGTCAATTAGCTTCGCCAGGGCGTCGCGAAACTCAATGAGTCCCTGTGCGGGGAGGGCGATCGTCTGGCCCTGCGTGGAGCCCAAGCCAGGCCCCCTGTTCACGGTCTGACGGATCCTCAGAAACCGGCCCCTCTGGTTCTCTTTCAGATCCATGTAGTACTTCCGATTCTCCCGCACCAGGAACTCGCTCTTCAGCGCTCGCCGGGGCTCATCCTGCGCTATGTCCGGGTTGCTCGGCCCCAGCTGGGCATAGTGCTCGATGAAGTCCCCCAGGTAGTCGCGGAATTCCACGGCCACGGACATGGAGAGCGTCAGGCGGCTCTTGTTTCCCCCGGCCCCGACCTCGGCTATCTTCAGGAAGCGGCCCTTCGCATTCTGCTTCACGTCCAGGTAAAATCGCTTGTTCTGGATGTCGACCCGCTTAGAGGCGAGCTCCTGCGTCTCATGCTGCAGCCCGGAAGCCGAGCCCGCCCCTCCCGCCACTGGGTGTAGGGAGCCGGCGCCCGGGCCCGTGGCTGCTCCTCCCTGCTCGCTTCCACTGTCTCTGTCCGCCATGATGCTGCCTGCCTGCCTGCCTGCCTTCTCTCCCTCTGCCTGCTGCTGCAGCCACCTCCAGCCAGCCGCGCCGCCGTTCTCGCGAGATCTGCGGAGACACAGCAACACAGGGCTGACAGACGGCGGGGACGCGCACTGGCATAGCAACGGCACCGGGGGTCTCCAATGAGGAGCCAGCGTGCGGAAAACTGGACATGTTATTAATCCTGACACATTCATAAACACGCCGATTAGTATTTAGAATGGCGAGGCGCGTTTGTTCTGTTAAAAAAACAACAACAACACCCACGTCGCTGAAAAAAGTATAAGATGACTCCATTTGATGTTACATCGCAATATCTAGGATAAACATGGAGTAAAGCCCTGCGTCTTCTGCAGACATGGTTTTAGACCGATACTGTGTTAAAAAAAACAACTAGAATTTGAATGTTTTAAATGAATTTACATCTATTGTACCTCTGCTCTTGTTGTGAATTTGAATCATTACTTTTTTCCCCACTTAGTCTTTAAGAAAACTGAGTTTAATCAATAAAAATGACCAAAACATTGGTTGAATTTATCTTAATTTCGGTAAATCGTACTGTGTATTTTTTCATTTAACTTTTATCTTAAGAATACCAAAACAACAATGAAAAACATACGTTTGACGAATTGTGCAGTTTTCCTGACCATAAATCCGCGACAATGTTTTCTGCTATAATATACATACACCGATACTTCCACTTAATCTGATCATTAGCCAAGTAGGCCTATTCAAATAAATAGGGCGCAATACACCATTTTAAATGTTTTTTGTTCGTTAGTTTTTTGTTTTTTTCCATGATAAAGCTTTTTAGAAGAAAATTAATGTTCACCCGAGTGTCTGTTGGAATTTGGAATGACTTGTTTCAGTCCCATGACTGAAAAGACTATGATGACCATGTATACATGTTAAAATGACCTGAACTCCTTTTTTGTCGACTTCTGTCTTCAGTTATCCATTTAGTTATGTGGGGTACGAAAATGAGACATACATTAACATATATTTGTATATATTAGTTTAGTTATTCCCCTATTTGTTAATTATCAATTAAATCAAAACAAGATCTCAGTTGAACTCGCTGGTCAGCTACGTCATTTATCTGTTTTTAGAGTGTCGAGATTTCCTTTCATTTTCAGGATTTTTAGACGTTGTATCTGTAGAGATTATCAGTATCTTATTATTAGAAATATATTGCACATTTTTTTACAAAAATAACTAAGTTGTCTAAGTCACAACTTTTAGCTTTTTAACGTTTGGTAACATTTAAGGCAATTTAGAAATGTAATGCTTAATTCTAAACTATACATACATTCTAGTAGTAAATATAGTTATTATATATTTTAACGTTTGCATTTCTGAAAATGAAGGTATGCACAGGTGACATATAGGGAAATGCTGAATATAGCTGAACAAAGGAAAATCGCAGTAAAAAAGGTTACGTCGTATGATGCGAGAAAGATAAATTAAAGAGTAAGAGTAGAATAGACCACCCTGTTACACGGAGATGCAAAACTACTGTAAGTTGCCATAAAGTATGGGGACAATAGAAAGATAAATGAGGGAGTACAAAATAAAGCAAATAAAGCAATAGCTAAAACACAATCATCACTGTTTACATTTATTACAGTCTATATTGTACCGCTGTATTCGGTTTTAAACCATAAAGTTTAGTTGTACCAGCCTAGCACAGTGCAAGTTTGAGATAGCCATTAATTGATCTTCGACTAGTTCTTAGGAAAATAGGCCTAAGTATCACAAAGAAGTCACATTTTTCTTAAAAATCATTCACTTGTATTTAAACAAAATAAAACGAAAACATTGTAGAAAATGTGTTCGTTTAAATGGTAATATTTGAAAAATGGTAACAGGGTAGTGCAATATTAGGAACCGAATTTCAGGACAGTATTTCTTAGCTCACGCACGATTCCTGGATGGGTGGAGGAGGTGCTTATCGCAGGTGGATCACTGTTTTGCGGAAATGGCCCTGTGCCCTCAGTGCAGGGTTCTGGGATTCAGCTGTCAGTCGGGATGGAGCCGCAATCTTTAAGGATTTCGCCCCCTAGATCTTGCATAATTTCTGGAAATACCCTGCCTTTTCCTTTTGTAAATACTCCAATTTTCATTTGATTTTGTTTTTCTTAGAATAATAAACTAAAGATTTTAATGTACATTTTCATAGCATCTGGTATTTCAGTAGTAATCTTTTACTCCTCTGCTTTTATTTTGTTATAAGGAGATCTTACAGTTCATTTAGTGCAGTATTATTTGTGAGCTGTAGGCATTTATATTTTGTGCGCAAAATGGTAAACTTTGACATCCATTATGTCTGCTATCTCCACTTACCGCTTATCTTGGAAATTGAACGCATAAAGAATTTGCCTTAATAAGCAATATACAGAATCCCTCTTACAGCAGCTTATTTACAACTAAAATGTTAGTATATTTAATCCTACATTTTGTCTCAATCAATTTTCGATCAAATTATTTTTCTTCTTGTTGGTGGTGCTGTTGTTGTGCAAACTCGTTTTTGAAGATAATTAAAATGTCTTACTTGCTCTGCACAGAGCAAGCTATGTAAAGCGATCAAATCCTGATTACAGAAGGCAGAAGGAAAGATTGCGAATTGCAGATTGCAGTCTCGCAAGACGAAACGACTTAGAAATGCATAACAAGCACAATATAGGTCATTTACAAAGCAATGTATATTTTCTCCTTTATTTGGAGGAACAAGTAAAAGGTGTATTCCATGCTGAAAAGAGAAGAAAGAAAACACAATGTTTCGGCTGTGGAGCCCTCTTCCGATGTAAAGGGTTAGGGTTAGGGTTAGTTCTCCTTTATGTTTTTTGTTTCACTTAATAATGCATTAACATTTAAAACTTTGAATGGTATCCTTTATCCTTATGTGTCAATAGCATCATATTACTAACCAAAAAGCTCCTTACTAAAATATTTCTTGTCACTGATATTCATATAGTAACCTCTGAAATACTTAATATTTGTAGTTGCACAACCCCATAAGAAATTATCTACAGTATATCCAGTATATCATTGATTTAACCTGAATATTGTGAAAATATATTTTACGATCTTAGAAGCAAAGGTGTTATAACAGCTATTTACTGTAGGTAACGTTTGCTTAATACAAACTCCCAAGAGTTACAACGCACTAGCAGGGTTCTGATCCTCTTGTATTCGTTTAACACCGGAAAGGAACAGAGGTTTGTGCTTTTGGTACTTCAGTAACGCTGTGTTTACCCTTCTATTTTGAAAAGTCCTACAACCCAAAAGCTATTTAAAAAAAACAAAACAAACTTAAAGGTAATCAAATCAGATACAAGCTAATTATAAATATCCTCCTCGTGCCAAATGAAAAGTGTGGCCATTCTGAAAATAATTCATTTATACATTAAAGACTAAGACTAGCGTAGTACTATCTGCAATAAATAATTCGGACATGGGAACAAAGAAGCCTTTAGTATTTATAATTTTACGGAGATATTTGTCGCAACAACTGCTATTTTAGACACAAAAGAGAAAATAAATAAAGGTAGAATAACTTCTCAAGAATCGACGGTCTTGTTCTTCTATAAAAGTAACTAATAAAATTAGAAAATCCCGCATTTAAATAACTTTTAGACTTTTCTTGGTTACTTATTCAATTCAATTCAAGCTTTATTGTCCCCTATGGAAAAATTGTTTTATTTTATTATCTGGTACGTTTAGATTAGTCAGATGATGTTTAAAATGAAGTTTTTTTGTTAATTAAATATAAAGCACTGCTACAGATATTACTACTAATCGAATGCTCTGATCTTCAGTAAAACCATAAACGCGCGTTGAGAGGCAAAACAAAATACATTTCAGATAAATTTGAATACTTCATAAAACAACATTTTCTGAAAGACTAAAAACTTTTTTTTCTAAAAATATAACCAAAAACCAAACATTGAAAATTTCTTCTAAAAACATTAGATTATAAATCGAAAATTTGTATATATTCGGGTCGTTCTAAAAACATCCAGATTTATTCAGTTTTGATGGTCGTTGCTCTCGTACAGTATATCTACAGCGTTTTTATTACATGGCTTGCTTGCTGGCTTGGGTGTTTTTAAATTGTCCAGGTGTGTGCGCAGTCCCAAGCAACTGGCGTCCCATCAAGAGTGAAGTCTCACCTAGTGTCCTGCGCTTCCGGAATAATATCAGGATCGCAGTGACTATACCCAAAAAACAAGTCTATCACAGGGCAGAGAACAGGACACGCGCCTTTCCTTTGAGAGCTGCAGAAATGTGGTTTAATTTCCTAGCCACGTCATGTATCCTAGAACTCTTCAACTAACTTCCGGGTGCGATCCTAGGGTTAAAAAGCAGTTAACAAACGATATAAACAGGTTGAATTATTACTTATTTGTTTCATATTCTTTGTTCTCTAAGGACTGTTCTAAACGAAGACACGACATGTAAGTTCTGCAATGGTTGCCTGAAAAATAAGGTATTGAAACCTAGTGCTCTACAGAACAAATTTGGAAAGTGTGAAAAACAAGTTCACAAATCACCGGTCTTAACAAATGTATCTGTTAGTGAATCAGAAACGTACACAAAAAGTCATTTACATTTCTGAAGCTTCACTTGATTTTGCAAGACCCTTGGTTAGTTAAGCGCAATACATGTACAGTCGATGTGAGATGTCAGATAATACGGTTTTATAACAAGTTGTTGTGAACTGCAAAATGTAGGCCCTTCCCCCAGACTCATACATATTTGTTATTGCTTTCCCACATAATAAATACAAGGATTATTCTAAATGATCTTAAGGAAAGGCTTTTCATCCATTTGCACAACTAAATCAAGCACCGAAAGCAGGAAGGCTGAAGGGCACTTTGGTTTAATTCCATATTTTTAATAATTTATTAGAGAAATTATTTAAGCAAGTGTGTCAAAATTCCCCAATTTTTTAAATTTATTATTAACAACTGAAGTATAACTCAGATTTATAACCCATAGATGATTTATCTGGAGTAAAAATGTATGATCTCTATCTCTATGTTAATATAAACGTTCATAATTGTTGTCAATTAATGGCCTTAATTCAGATTTTTTACAAGCTAATAGACGTTGAATGACGTACTTTAACTGAATATCTTTACATACCTATGTTTTATACTAGTAAATTATTCTTACAGAGAGAAACTGTTCTAACCTATCTCACCCATTAAACCGTCACATTAGATTTGGTGCAGTAAGAATCTAAAACATTTGACATTATTCCGGGTCTTATTGTTGGAGTTTTAGGAGATTCTATTTTAAGATAGTTACACATTGTGTGTCATTTCCAATCGATTTTTGGATATTACCTGTTATTATATAAGTATGTCTATTTTCGGCTTCAAAATCATTGTTGGACTTCCATGGGACAATAACAGAATTACTTCTCACAAAAGTTATCTACCACAAGAAAAAACGAAAAAAAAAATCAAATATATCAAAAGAGATGTAGTTAACTTTTATCGGGCTTCCACAAATTAGTCATAAAATGTGCGCAGATGTAACAACAAGTTATTCAAAGTCTAAAAATGCACAGTAAAAACATACAACAAATAACTAATCGAAACTTCCGCATGCTTGACAACAAAACTGTTTTCCATTCTTTTGTAAGTGAAACTTTTGGAGTTAAATGAAAACAATTATATAATAGCTATTTCAAAATACAGTAATGCCACGTTTTAATTTAATAGTAAGTTTAATTAAAATTCAAATGCTCCATACAAGGCTTATCTGAATTTTAATTTCACAATTTGAGACTGATGAATAGCATTCAGAGAAATAGACTAGTCGGTTGCCAATTTGATCAGTGATCAGACAGTATACAGTACATTAACCAACTTGTGATTTCTACTGCCTATTCTAGCCTTTGTCGCTAAAACGAAGACTTACCAAAACCTTTCAAGAATCAGTCGTAACAATAAAATAATTTATGACATTCATATTCAAATTTATAGTAATTCGGATTGGTAGCAAGATAAAGCCAAACTGCAGAAGAAATTACGTTTTCTAAAAACTCTTCTAAAACGGTTACACACAAGTAACCATTATTATCAGTCTTTTAGCTAACGAATAATCGCTAGACTGTATGATTTATTTAGCTTCATATAAAAAATAACCGTTTTGCACTTTTTTAAGGACATTTTAAATGCTTTCATTTATTTTCAATATCAATGTGACATCAGACTAGCTCTGCAAGCTCTGCATGAAAGGGAGCGGTGAGAGCAGTTTGAATTCGCGTTTAATCTTGGTTAGATTTCAACACAATAGTTCAACAAGCGCATGCATGTACGATGCAGTCGGACTTTTTCAATAAACTTCAACTTGCAAACGTTTCTTGATACGTTCAAACGATTATATTAAATTATTTTTAACGAATTTATTTTTTTCTAGTTACATATATAAAATATATTTGTAGACCTAACGAGAACATTTCGTAATGTACTGTAATTCTAGCTGAGAAAAAAATAGTACTCCGATTTTTCAATGATTATTCCAGTTTAAATTTTCATTTCAATAAATAGATTTGGCACATACCATTCTAATCAGTCAAGCGAATAACAGTGTATTGTGCAAGATCAAAAGAGATTTCCGAATATGTTTTAGATACAACCAACTTCAGAGGAGGAGGTTGGCTGACCCAAATACAAGCATTACATTTAAACCGACAGTTATTTTTTCATAAATCCTTTTGCTTTTCGTGAGGTTCGGTTTGCCTTCCTTGATTAATGTCACTAATCTCAGTATAGATTCTTGATATGAAATACTTTCTGTTCTTGTATGTTGGTTTGTTCTATTTATTATATTCACTCTGTTTCGCCTGTGCATCTCTATGCTGCGTGTTCTATTCGGTTTTTTTTTTTACTTTTACAGGTCACTTACACGAATTGTATTAAGCATCTGTTAAAACCCTTAATGTAAAACCGTTTTATTATTATTAAGTGTGAAAAACAAGAAAATGCTTCTTTATTCAATTAAAATTGATCCTAATGATCGTTTCGAATTGAGTTGAATTGTATTCAAGATTATATAACACTTTGAGAATCCTGCGTATTTCTGTTTCCAGTTTGTTGATAATAATTAGTCAATTTATGTTATATTTTGACGGTTTTGACAGTGTGTGTAATTTTACTAATGTACGCCATCAACTCTTAACTGTTTCGTTACTCGCCTTTACATGTCACGTATTAGAAATGTATTAGAAATTTTAACCGTACTGCATTTTTACAGCGTTGTTAAACATTATTTTCAAATCTATTTTCTCTGTCAAATCAGGGAAAAAAACAAGTCTTCCAAGGTCGTTGCGTCGGTCAATACAACTATTTTGAGGAACTTCAGTGTAAACATATAGTCTAGCTCCCAATATCTGAGAGCAAGGAAGATGTGTGGATACATGTTTATAATAATATATTCATAGTCTCTGGGCTAAGAGATTCATAATATCAGTCCTTAGATTTAAAGGGCCTGAGAAAAAAGTTTGTATCACCATGCACTACTGCACTGGATTTTCAGTTCTAGTCATTTCTGGAAAATGAAAAGTCTCCTTTTTTCTAAAACGATTTAAAGTTCTCAATTAAAAGTATGTTGAAGATTATTTTTATGTTGTTAATTTTAGTACATGTTCTACCTCATAAAGTGGTCTTCAAGTATTAAAACATACTACAAAATCTTAAGGATAAAATTCCTTTTATTAAAAACATTAAGAGAACTTGACTTAGCTGCCCTTGACTTTTAGAGTAAAATTCTCAAAATAACTATCCACTACGTTTATAGATCAGTCATGAAAAGCATTAACATTATAATTTTATGGCACTCATTCGCTTATTCGTTCGTTACGTATTTGTGTGTTTGTTTATTCAGCAAAATGAAGTAATTAGATTTTCGAGTTGGCTGCAGAAGGTGAGACACATCGGTCGATCCAATGGAACAGAGTTCAGGCTACCACCAGTTTCAAGCCATAGATTAGATATTTAACATTAATTATATCCAAGTTGCATTAAGGATGTTAATTGTAAGAGGATGTAACAGTTTAGACTATTTTTTTATGATGTTTACCACCTAAGCCCGATAGATGTTGTATGTTGTGCAGCTAACTAGTCAAAAATCAAAAGGATGATTCACGACATCTGCGCATCTATTCAGGACCTGAGCTACAGTACTTAATGCGTTTACTTCGGATACACAGCCAACTTCATATTTTATACGTTTACATAATAGTTTTATTATTAATAAAGAAGTTATATTGAAAAGACAAAGGCAATTTACACGTGTACCGTGTAACTCCCTTCATACCAAATACAGGCCATAACGTATTCATGGTAATGTTCCACTTGGTATTTTTATTGAGAGGAACCAAGGTAAAAATAGGATAATGGTTCAATACTTATGCAAATATTACGGCATTACAAGCAAATATAAAAAACCCGCTCACGTTCGCATAAACCATGGGATCTGACTCATCATGTGGTGAATTTGAGAAGATTACTTAATTATAACAAGACTATACGGCGAACTGATGTTCATTATAAAATAAAAGCGCAATGCATAATCTAAACATAATTCCAATTTTCCTATATACAGTAGCAGAGAATTACTATAATTATCTTTCAATGGAAAACGCTGGACACGCGAGATTTCTACAGAGCAACGATTTTCCCTTTAGTTATTTCGCAAGAATAATAAACGGGACCAGTGTGTAGCAGGAAACAAACAAAAATATATAAATATTTCTAAATAATTATGTAAACGAGTGAATTTGATAGAGACACTGATTTAATGTTCTTTTAGGATAAACCCTGAACGACTTTTTTTCGTTCTTAAATCCTAAACAAATTGGGGTAATTGTATTTATGTATAAAACGAATTCTAGAGAAAAAGCTCTTGACAGATTGCACACTATCAAATCACGTTATAGTAGTCATTGGTGATAAAAGAAATCCCAAATAATAAACATCAGAAGAGAATATGTCACTTTTTATACATTGGCAGTTTTATGCTTTTCAACAAGCCAATCAAAGTGAACAATGCAACTTACAAATATAAGTATACTATACTTGTTCAAAACAATATCACTTCGTAATGAAAATAAAATGTTACTAATTTTAAAGTCATCTTGGTACTGTAAAGCCTCTGATACACTGACATAAGCTCATGTGGCACAGGTAAGTGAATGTTATGTGAAATTATAAAAGGGCTCACTCCTGAGATAGTCAAAATGCTGAAGCACAAATAAGCATTTGCATAAACAAAAACCGATGGCAAAAGAGTGATAGAGAATGTATTGCAATGAAATTATGTACATTCCTACAAACAACAGCTACAAACATACCAGATCAGCTCTTAACAAATCAGGAATCTCATTGCCTTAAAATATACAGTATAACAAATAGTAATGAATATGTTATAGTTTATTCATTGTTTATATGTAGCTGTTTGTTATAATATACAGTTTAGATTCATGTAACAATTTGTAGTTGCACTGCCTTTTAAAATGTCTTATTTCAATTCAAGGTATTTTAATTATAATATTTGTATTATTAAAAAGTTGACCACAAGAAATGTTGGTATTATTTCTTAGAGCCTACTAGGGCTTCTCTGTCTACCGTTACGATCTAAACCCTTTAGACAGTCACCAATTAGTAAGCAGTAAAGAGAGGAAGGTTAATTAGAGATTATAGATACAACAAAGAAATGAACATACAGTACTGTACACACAGGGATCGCATCATCTGAGCACCAGATGCACTGACTGAAGAGCAAACAAAGAAAACTGCAGATTCCACAACTAAACATGATAATAACATCAACAATAATTTACACAACATGCACCATGTAGTTATTTTACACTTCATTGGTTTAAATTGAGTTTATGTGTAGTGTTTTAAGCTAAATGCATTGCTCATAGCAATTAAATAAATATTAAGGTCCCAGTATTAGACCCTTAAATCCCCATAGGAAGTATTTTTAAAAATAAGGGCCAAACTTACAATAGCTTAATTCATATCTCTAAGAATGTTATTAAGATTTAGAGAGCTCTCTGCTATCCAATCTGCTTTGATTTATGTTGTATTTGGGATGTTTGGAGTCACGGAATTTTTAATTCAGAGGTAGATAGCAGAGATATGTTTTTGTGAAATACAACAAGAAACATCTTCCCGTTGAGTGCAGTGTATCACAGAGATATTACACTTCCAAGGATTGCTCTGCCCTGATGTCTTAGAAGTATAATCCTGAAAACATGCCAATTTTAACTTGAAAATTAAAATCTTACATTAGAATAGCTGAATTACAGGTGACATTTTTAGCTCAAAGAGGCACCTGTCTTTATACTTCAATGTAAAATATTTAGCAATGTAATAAACTAAAAATATTGTAATGCATGGCACTATTAATCTAAATAATGTAACAATGTACAGCACATAGAGAGATTTTTTATTAATCTGATACAGGACATCTGATATGAATCATCCTTCAATTTTCAGGCCTTAAATCTGCCTTTTTTCTGCAGCCTTCATACTATAATGTTTAATGTGAAGATCTAGTAAGGCTATTATTGATTTTTCTTTTTAAATTAGCAATAACACAGTTTTTTTAGTTTTTAAAGCTCAATCCCAATTCACATTCTCCATGCATACTTTCATCAGTTAAGAATAATACTGCAGACAACTGTGAAACAACAGAAATACCTTAACCTATAAAACTATTACTGGTTCTACTGTTGGCCTTCTTACTGATATATCTACCATGACCATAGAAAAACTTTCCAATTTCAGTGCTCTTGAAAACTTAAATATATTTTTACAGTTTTCATCTTTTCCATTGGAGGTCGTGTTGGTAATCTTTTATTTACAACTCCAAATTAGTTATCCAAATTCCAAGGTAATCGCTTTCAGATTGAGGTGTTAATTTCTCCATTTTATTCACACCATTGACTCTTCCATTATTTTAACAAAAAATAATACCAGTCAGGTAAGACAAAATGTATAAATTGAAATCAGTATAAAATGGACACATAGGCCCAAATAATACAATTTGTTTAACTAATTAAACTAGTTAGAAAGATAGACACATGCAGATAGAATATTCGTTTAACAGAATGCACATTTGGCTTCTTATTTATGATTGTTAAACAAATTTAAATTGTTACTACACAAGCTCAATATATGTCATCATCACTAAAAAGATTAAATTAATGAAAAAAATGATTTAAAAAAGTAGACTGTGCATTTACTAATGTCGGTTCTCTCAGATTATACTTTGAACACTTTGTAGTTTACAACATTTACATTTCTTCTGCATTCAGTTAATAAAAATAGGTCTTCTGATTTTTTTTGTATAACATCTTCAACTTAACTAACATCCTTATACAGAATGCTACATAATCACTACGTACAAAACGGTGCATATACTGTATACACAAAACTCTTTATACAATGTTTTGCAAATGATATGCTGAGTTTGTGCAGATTTTTTAGGATTAATTAAACTTTTAGAATAAGAACACAGGATAAATTGTTATTTATTATAAAATGAGGGCACAATTCAGAATCTAAATAGCATCCAACTGTTCAAATATTGCAGTGAGTTATTTAATTGTTGAAACAGTATTTAACAGAAAATATTTGGCATGTGAATTCCAATGATAGATACATTTCCTCTTTATTAGTTTCTATATTAACTGTCAAAAACCATAAACAGGACCAGTAAAAAGAAATATCTAACAATGGTAAACAATTATCTGAAAAAAAATAAAACTGCATCAATGATAAATGCAATCACATTTACCAATAAATATCCATTGGCTTAAACTGTGGTTTCTTGTTGGGGTTAATGAATATGAGTAAAAACATTTTTACATATTTATTCTTAAGCATACAATGGCACTTCAGTAGTGCTTATGTTCAGAATATGTCACAAATAATCCTGATTCAAAAGCTTTTAAGGTTCAAATGCATAACCAAAATCAATGACGAACTTGGGAATTTATCCATTTCTTTTTCATGTGACTCCATGATTGTCAGCATTAAGGATTCTCTTGCCATTTGTGTTTACCCAAAGGCAAAAGAGGAGACCCAGATCATCCCATTGTGGCAACATTGGCTCTCAATTCTGAATAGCATGCAACAAAGTGCATCAGAACAAGACTATTTTGAAGACTCTAAGTAACCAATTATACTGCTACTGTGTTTCTCTGATGTTTGCAAGGGTGTGATCAAGGTCTCTGGACTAAAGTTGTGTTTGTAACACCTGAATAATAGATGGTTTACAAATAAATATTTTTGTAGATAACAATACACATCGAGGAAAAATATATGCATATTTTAAAGAAAAAATACATGGGAAATTACAATTTAATCGAAGCACTGAGCATATATAATAATGGGTGAATTTAATTGCTTACCGGTAATTGTCAAATATTTAAAAATTACAGGTGCAAAAATTAGCAAACGTTTCTTTTTTCCTGTCAGCGACATAAATGAGCAGCGATGAGGATCTATAAACCTTACCCGCTGAGTTTCTGCAGGCAGAGGCAAGTACAGAGCTTGTTGTGCAGCCTGTCAGAAGTAGACACGGCTGCAGACAGAGGTGAAGTAGTGCAGTTTCTGAGGAGGCCTACACTCAGACTGCCGCTACAGAGCTTCAAGGATCCTCCGCTTGCGAAGATGGAAAGAAACAGCGAGTCGTGGCATGGAGACGGACGCACGCAAGGCTAGGACGCTATACGCCGGGTCCGCAACGTCAGCGCGTTGAGTTCAAGGGAACGGCAGCAGCTGCAGTGTGTTGCTCCTGCTGCTTGGGTGCAAGCGAGTTAGGAGAAGGCTAGTGCTCCCGACGATTCAATATGAGCAACATATTTTAAAAAAAGGCATTTCAGGGTTTCGATATATGTTCTGTTATTATCACCATATCAACCGCTCAAATTTTAAATTAGTTGATAATTTAACAATTGTTTATTTATCGGACATAAGTATGAATGTGTATGTTTTTTGATTCAGATCAGTGCGACAGAATATATGGGTGCATGGGTCTTTTCTGCTAATCTTTATCCCATAAACAATATTCATTGTAGCCAATGCAATTGGAAACACGTGCACATAGTCCGGCTTCCAGGAAACCGTCCATCGTGCTTCAGTACCGCAGTGTAAGTTCGAACATGCTATTTACAAAAGCATGACGCGCTTCCCGAATTGTTAAACTCTCTGCTGAAGAGCATTTTAAACTTTGACACTTGTGGTCTATCGCAGCACAACGCGCCTCTTCTGTTCATGCACTGTTACCATTATTTTCCAGGGTGGGTTTTCACCAGTTTTATAAACGCAAAAAGAAACGTTCGAATTGGCAGTGCGTGGTGTTGAAATCCTATTTATATACATGTACTGTATGTTATTTAACTTTGTTTCTTGGCGTCATGGGGCTTGCCTTTAAATATGTTGACATTTCACAAAAAATGACCTTTGTGATATATGTTTATACTTGACAAAATATCGATTTCCGACAATATGCATTCATACTGTATGCATGTAAGATATGCGAGCTATGAACGATAATTTGACCTGTACCACGATCAATTCCTTCAGTACTTTGGAAGCACATGTATTTCACTAACCATAAACAATAAAAAAGTAGATATATGAAAATTCTAATATTAAAACAAGCACCTCCAGGATGGTCCTTTTGTAAACTCACCCGGTAGTGAAGAAAACATAACTCCAAATCAAGGTGATCAAACAAAGCCTGAAATCAGAATCAGAATCATAAACGTTATTCACCAAGCACCAGATATACGAGGAATTTCTCTTGGTGCAGCTGTCGACATCAATTCCAATAAGATAAAAGTAACAAAAAATAAATCTACAGATAAAAACAAAGTTCAATGATGTGTACAATATAAAAGTATATACAGTTTAGTAATAAAATGTACAGTGAATACTGCGTATATTTGCAGAAACTATCGGTAGCATGTGCCATTAAATGAAACTGTACAACTGATCCCAGAGGAGGGATGAGAGCAGTGTCCTTGTTTATAGGGGTCATGGCCTGGGGGAAGAAGCTGTGCTAGTGTCAGTCAGTCCTGGTGTTCAGTCTCTTACTCTTGGTCTCTGCCGAGAGGGAGCATGCTGGAAGAGAGAGTGGCCTGGGTATGAGGGGTCAGCCATGATTCCTCCTCATTCTAAGATGAGTATAGATCTGTGAGCAGGGGGAGCTGGAAGCCGATGATTTTCTCTGCACGTTGCACAATGTGCTTTGATTTCCGCTTGGAGTGTGATGATGCAGAGCCAAACCAAACAGAAATAGAGGATGTAAAGACTGATTCTATTGTGTCTGTGTCAAATTGGACCAGCAGCGCTTGTGACAGCCCAAATTTCTTAAACTGTCTCAAAAAGTACAGTACATGCACTTTTGGGCCTTCTTGATAATTGTGATGATGTTCCTGTCCCATTTAAGGTCCTGTTGGATGACAGTTCCTAAAAAAAATTGTAAGATTCTGCTCTGCTAACCATGAAACCATTTCCAAAGGAAGGAGAGGGGTGGGCTCTTTCCTGAAGAAGAATTGATTCTGAAGAATTGATTTCAATTGATTCATTGAAATCAATGACAACTGATTCGTCACCGTTTGTGATAAGACCAACCAAAATGGTGTCATCTGCAAACTTGAGAAGTTTCACAGATTCGCTGGTAGATGTACAGTTGTTGGTGTAAAGTGAGTAGATTGTGGGAGAAAGCACACAGCCCTGCGGAGTGCCAGTATTGAGAAGGACGGGGTCCGAAACATGGTCACCCACTCTGATGTACTGTTTCCTGTTGGTTAAGAAGTCATGGATCAATTGATGCCTCAATTTATCCAGAAGTAGATCAGGGATAATAGTGCTGAAAGTAGAGCTAAAGTCTACAAACAAAATACGGGCATAAGTGATAGAGCTGTCCAGGTGCTGAAGAATGTAATGCAGAGTCAGATTGATGGCATCGTTAACAGAAAGGCATCAGTCATGATTTTAATGCAGCATGAGTCTCTCAAAGCATACATGATGACAGAGATTAAGGCAAATGGTCTGTAGTCATTCAGGCAGGAGATCTGTTTTTTGGAACTGGAATGATAAAGGAGGTTTTGAAAAAAGCAAGCACTGCACACTGGGCCAGGGACTGATTGAAAAGTGTAAAAACTTTCATTTGAGAGGAAAACACATTAACCAATACATATGCAAATTACACGGAAGTCCTCAAATACTCCCCAAAAGGCAAATATGACAAATCACATTTATTAACAAAAAAACAAATGAGTGAAACAGAGAAGTTCAAGCTTCAGTAATGCATGTTGTCAGGTCTGTGTTGATCAAGGCTCAGCCAGTCATAGAAGCTTGCTTATTGAGCCATCTAGTGGCAGGAGGTGGTAGTACACTTCAAGTTTACAGAAAGCAGAAATGCAATAATACAATCCAAGCTGGACTGTCCTTTGCTAATTTGATAATGTGCTTACAGAAAATATTCAAAGCAACATTTTGTTTTATCACTTCATTATTACTTACCAAACTGAAAATGTCAGACGAGGCAAGATTATGGGATGACCTAGTTACAATGCAAACAAATTTAAAATAGCAAAAATCATAATTAAAAAGGAAACAAAGGCAAAAATTATTTACATATGTGAACAATGCAAGACACATGTTATAGTATTTTTAATTCAGTAGTGGTGCTTGTCAGTAATATCATAATCTCAAAGATATTTAACAGTCTTTGTTGTACCCAAAGAAAGCTGATTTGCACTCTTGTAGTCAACCTGGGGTAATTACTGTACCCAATCAGATAAGTCTATACAATGGTTTTGCTGTTGTAACTAAGAGAATGTATAATAATATCTTTGTATTAAAACAGTGATTTGTTTTTAAATTTAGAGAGAGATTAAGTATAAACCTAATGTATTTTCTTCTCCATTCCACAGATCTATTCAAAATAAAAAAGGTCTGTTCTTGCAGGTTTTTGTTTGTGAATTTCACTACACTCTGTGTAATAAATTTTCATACAGCAACACCTGATATCAAAATAAAATTTACCATTATTTTGAAGACACCTAAGCATACATGCTGGGGATAACTAAAACATGAATGTGCTTTTATTTTGATGTTGTGATGTTCAAAGCTTTGATTTAAACATTTTATGCAAGAGGCTTTTTGGACATTACATATGAAACAAATAAAAACACCCATTTATGACCTCACCAAAACTGTTTTGCCTTAAGAGAAATTGTAGATGTGTAGAAGATGGTGATTTCTGGACCTTAATGAGAAACCATGCTCAAATCTCACCAATGCTGAACACCCTAACATTGATTGCTGTGAGGTAAACAGAATAATGATTTCAAATGGAATGACCCTTTACTCACATTGTCTGGGATAATAAAATAATTGTAAGTATAAGATCTCCATGTAACATTTAAATGTTTACATGTTGACTGGCAATTAGCAACCACTTCCATTATGCTCAAACTAAGATGAGTGCCAGCTAAAGGGACTTCCTTTGGACAAACACTATGGACAATATATTCAGGAAGGTATACCGCATCATAGACCCTCCAAAACTCAGCAATGTCCTCTCCTAATGAATATTTCAGTGTTGATTTACAACTGCTTTCTGAGCTATGTTGTTTAGCCTGAACAATGAAAGTGAACAATGAAAATTGTTCTGTATTCACATCTGCAAAACTGAGGCTTTAAATCGTGAGTGGGGCACTACTGTTGCCTTTGACTAAGGCACTTTAATCAGATTGCTTCAGACAAAATGCCCAGTTATATGTATATACATACGTACAACTCTTCTTTGGATAAAATCTTGTTGTTTACAGTTGGTAATAATAATTGACAGCTTCTCTGTTTCTGAGATGTCTGGGGGGAAAGCATGTACTTTTAAAGGCTGTTTCAGGGCTGTTTCAGACAATACAAGAATGTTTGTGTATTTTACAAAAATCTGGAAGAGAGTTAGCATAATCAATGCCACAACAGCCTTAAGGGTACAATGAACAAACTCACAACACATGAAGGAGATAAATCTGAAAGAACAAAGGGAAAAACCTTGTCTGAAAAGATAAATGTAACACATGAACTTTGCTTTTTAAACTTTTTTTTTTGCTGCTTAAGGTTTGATCTCTGAAAATCTTGCTTTCTATCTGTTTTTACCAGGCAACTAACTTATCAGGATGCTCACATTGCTGGACACCAGAAGAAGGAAGAAAAGATTTAACCAGCTCCTTACTAGCTTTAACTCCTCAGCATCCACAGCATCTTCGTATCCAAACAATGCATGGGCAAATCTATAATTACAATAATCTGTACAGAAAATATTTTATAGAGAACTGTGTATACAAACCTGGTTGTCGGTAAAGATATACCTCCTTTATTTCATGAACATTATAATTTTCCTTCGAAGGATGATGAATAGGGATAAGAAGCAAGTCCAATCCCTCTATTCGGAACATATGTACACACAGAGACCTTCATGTTTATCAGCAGAGGGCACTCTGATGTCAGGACAGACAAAAATTGCTGGTATGTGAATTTTGTTTTAGCATCAGTGAAGCATTAATAGTCATGTTCAGCTCTTCAAATGCTTGAAACACTTAGTAGTCAGTGCAGATTTATTAACAATGTTTTCGGAGGACATAATTATAAATTATGTTACATCTCTCATTCACCTTTAGCAACTAGTCTGGTTAGTTGTTGGACAGGCATAAAATGGTCCCCTTTGATTATTCATCATACAAATTCTGATGCTGCAAGGGGCTGTGTCCTCAAATGGCGTTACTTTCCCTGAGGACTCTTTTTTTCTAAGCTTTCCCCCTACTTACAAAGGTGAACAAGACATGCAGCTGACAGAGAATGGATGTTAGCATTTACCAGAGCAGACTTCAGCTGTGCACCCTGCTCCAGCCCACATAAACAGAGCTCTGAACCAGGAAGGATCAGAAATTATTGGGAGAAGAAGGTGTTGCGTGAATGACACAAGTCCTCCACATCAGCCTCTGCCCTTGCACAGGATGAAACACTGCTGAACTGGCCTCAGGGCTGACGACTCCAGCGACCATCCCTGGTCTAGGCTGAAGGAAGGCTTTCCAGCTGTGGGAGCAGCCACACTGACACAGTACACACTGTCTATTTTTCCACAACAGGCAAAAGAGCCTTATACCTCTGCGAGCCTCCATGCTGAAGAACAGCTGTACTGCCACTGCTCTAACCACAAAGATCCAGTGTGATGATGATGATAATTTCCCATAGCTTATTGCTTGTGCTGAGACCAGTCTTTTGGTGATGACTTGTTATCTGAAAAGGTGTGGCAAACCCTGGAGCGGGATGCCACAACGGGAGTTTTGAGTAGGTGGGACTTAGATATAAACAGACACACAAACACTGATGTAAGGTAAAAACAGTAGTCTTTATTGAGAGTTTTGCAAAATAATAATAATCAAAACATAAATAACAAACAAAAGCCTGCCTCTGTTTGAGCTCTAACTCAACTTCTTCATTGTCCTTTTTGGCCGTATAGCAACAGGGCAGCTAAGCTGCTTACTTTATATTTTAAATATAAAGCCATTCTCCAAGACCAAAGTTTCTATCTGAAATTCTTCCAGACAAAGACTCTTTTCCAGTAATTATGTGTGTCTGAAACTATTAAAAAAACTTACTTCATCAGGCACCAGCTTCTTAGTTCTAAATGTCACCTGACCAGGTGACCTCCTGACCTCACCTTTTGTTCACCTCATGAGGTGCCTGAAGACAGCAGGGCATTCCCCCATTGTCCTCTAGTAGATGTGACCTGAACAAGGGCCTTGTTTTGTTTTCACCTGCTGTTCTCTTACAGAAGGAAGTAAAATAGGGAGAAGCACAGTTTGCTCTTCCATGATATACTCCAAAGTATTGGTATGTTCCTGGAGATGAAGAGGACCTGGATGTTTGTGGTTGATAAAGTAATGAGATTACACAGAGTAGACTTGGTTAGAACAAGGCAAGGGTGATTCTGACTGTTGTTGTGTCAAGGTCTTAAGGGTTGGTTATAGAGAAACATCCCTGACCAAACAGAATCAACCAGGCAGATTCACATCACAAAATGGATCTTTAAAAACCCCAGAAAAGGTGTTGGGTTGGGGTTGCTGGCTGAGGGTAGGGAAACTTTACCTGCAAGACATAGATCAGCTGATTTAAAGAGAAGTGGTGGGTTTTGTTGCCTAGGGATCCCACAATTCATCAGTCTACTGATTAAAAGAGAGGAAGTAGCCAGGGATTCAAGGAGCTCATGCTGAAGGATGGCTCCTGGAAGATAATTTGGGAAAAAGTACCCCTTTTTCAATGTGGGAATTGAGAATTTTTCCTGGAAGGAGAAATACAGTTATTGATAATCCTGTAAGGGCATTATGTGAAAAGAAAATGTGTATAGGTAGCATGGCTGTACACTTTCAAGATGGGAGATTTTTGCTTGTACAGTCCCCCAGAGCATCTAGGCCTCATGACCATAGAAGGAATGCCCTACTGCTGGTCAGCTATAACTCCAAATGAAACTTATGTAGCTGTTAAACCTTCCACCAGATGGAAGGATGACAAGGCACACATGCCTTCTAATGAGCAGCACTGAAGTACACGTGCACAAGGTTTCAACACAATACTGCTACACCACATCTGTGTGAAAGACATATCCATGCTTGATTACCTGTTCAACATGTCCTACTCCCTGGATGTATGAAATGGTACTGAAAGAACAAATACCAGTAGGCCCCTATATCACATGTAGGAATTTTGCTTGAGAGTGTGAATTTTATACTGGACATGTATGTACAGTATGAATATTCAACATACAATTCCATCAATGCTGGCAGTTAAATGGTGGAAAAGCCATTGTAACAATCAAATGAGCAAGATGGACCAAATGACTTTGTAACATTTGTAATCTTTTCATTATCATCTTTTGATCATGTGATCATCATACATCTGTCCATTGCATACTTCAGGGTCTTGGTAAGTACTTATAATTTGTACTGTATGTTCTCATCAGTATTGTACTAC
This sequence comes from Lepisosteus platostomus, assembly GCF_059453375.1. NCBI lineage: Eukaryota > Metazoa > Chordata > Actinopteri > Semionotiformes > Lepisosteidae > Lepisosteus > Lepisosteus platostomus. The sequence goes on along the minus strand of NC_142623.1, from coordinate 45,144,385 downwards.
ATAGAATGTTAACCTGTTGCCTAACGTACCTTCTCTATTTGTTCATTGGATGATCTGTATAATATCACATTATAATATTATAATATATGTATAATGATATTATGTAAATTTCTCAGCTGTGTACAGACTCCACCAAAAATAAACTGACACAAAAACTTCAGAAAAAGCTGTGAAATATCATGAATTACCACAGCATTTTCTGAAAATACTCATTCCTCCAGCTCTTGGTGTGGACAGCCAAAATCAACTACATCTTAGAGGTCACTCTAAAAAGTTGATTTCTAAAGCTTAAAAAGGTTTTTGATCTTTATTGAAGTTAATGATCTATTAAACAATAAATAATTTCTTAATAAATAAAAAACGATCATGTCATAAATTTGATAAGTTCTTCTAAAATGATCTATAAATTACTTAAATTAAGAATTCCCTCACAGATGATCACAAATAGATGATCACAGGTCTAAAGAAACTGATTTAAAGGTTATCTATAAAACCCGTCAGACTGGGACTCTCCAGGAACAGTGTTGGTGACCCCTGTTTTACAGCATTTTTCTCCAGTGCATTTGTCTTCTTTGAAAATCATACCTCCCAGTGGAACTCAACCAATGTTTATGATTTTAGTTTAAGATAAATAAAGCAAAACATTTTACATTGTCAGCACCGACAAGGCAAGATGCATTATGTCTATTCAGCCATTTTTGATCTAGTTGCAAATCTTTGGTGACCATGTCACTGTGGGAAGAAAGTCATGGCAGACATTGCTCAAAATTCATCATATTCTATCATGGTCTTTCAATAACACTTGTTTTCCAAACTCAGTATAACTCAATTATGTCCCAGTCACCATGGTACTGGGTTTCCTGTCACTCTTTTGCCTTTAATGATGTATGTAAAATCTCAAAGACAGCTGCTGGGTAACTAAGCTCGAAGTTTCCTCCTGTCACAATGCTTACCAATGCCTTTTCTTGTAAATTACATGCTGCAAGTAACCTATCACTTACTATAATGTTTTCTAATTTGCAACATTTGTGCTGAAAGGCAGTGTACAGTATGTCGAACAATTCTGACCAAAAAGTGTTGCATGTTTAAAAATATTTTAGAATGGTAATGCTTAACTTATTTTAAAGAACAATAAAACAGCTCATAAGTGTACACAATTTTTCATGGTACTCAGATATTTATGATGCAGTACTCTTTTCCTGTTACCTCGAATCTTAACCACAACTAGAAGTCAGTATATATGTATTGTTTTTAATGATTTCTGAATTGTACAAAATATCCATCATTATACAAAATGGATACAACTGTGTACCTTTTCTCTTTTTTATCTTTTGATAGTATTTTATGCCATCATATGCCATGCCCTGCTTAAAAGATGTACTACTGATTTAATTCAGTTATTTGTAATCTTGAAAGGAACAGTTTCCAGAGACCTTTAAGCTTATCACTGAAACTAGGACCAGAGAGCTTAGAAGCAAAATTAAGTGAAAATGCGTTTATGAAAGAATATTATGAATGAGTTCGTGTGTAACTAACAATCATCCAGGTGGATGCTGCACATTGTTGGTGGTGGAGGGGAGTCCACATTACCTGTAAAGCGCTTTGAGTGGAGTGTCCAGAAAAAGTGCTATATAAGTGTAAGCAATTATTATTATTATTAATAATGTGTAATCTGATTCACAGTAATATATTATGCAAATAACATCTAGGTGAAATTATATTATAATATAAACATTCAATAAATATTCAGCCAAAGCAACACACAACAAATCCCACATTCAAAGCAGAAATAAAACTAGATTCATTGCAGCTGTCCAATCTTCTTCTGCTGGCTCTGTGCTGAGGATGAATGTCCTATTGTGCAGGGAGCTCAGACAGTGGTCAGTGGTGGTTGCTGTCATGTGGTTGATTAGCTTGTCAGGTTGCCAGGTTTGAAATTGAGAGAGAACAATCAGTGTTGTGCAGCACCTTCTTATATTTAGTTCGGTCACCTTTGGCTGATAGACAGGTGACATTCAGCTAGGATCCCTTTCCAGATGGGTCCGACCCACTCAGTTTTGCAAACAAAAGGGCACTGAGTGTTGGGCTCTCCATACCTAAAGGTGTTATTGATGTTTATGTTAGAGACTAAAGACAAGCTGCTTTTAAGCTGCTTTTAAGCTGTACCATCTTAGCCACATTTCTAAAGCTTAACCCAGAGGAGCTAGGCTGTGCCAGAGATATTGTCTGTTCAAGGCAATGAAAGATTATTAAATCTTTCTGCACACTTAATTTCAAGCATAATAATAAGCCTTGCTGCTATAGGTGTAACAGTGAATGTGTCTTTGTAATCTAGGCAAGTGTCTTTCACCCTGTTTCAGGAGTATCCTTGTCATTCAGTTTTTAAACGTGTCTTCTGACAGTGTTTATAGATCATATTAATAATGACAAATTAAGTCATTGGATAGTTTCAAAATACAGCTGGATTTAAAACACAGTAGCTCTCCAGGGTCTGTATTGGACCCCAGCCTTTGACTAGGTACTCATGCCAAAGCAATTACAGAAAGAACATTCCAGCCCACATCTAGGAGTTTGGGATACAGGATCAATTGCATTAAAATTATGAAACTGCAAAACAATTTGGTACGGCTGCATCTAGAATACTGTGTCATTTGGGATCCACAAAACAAAGATGATATAAATCTTTTAGAAGAATATCATACTGGTGCAACTAAATTTATACCTGGTTGAAAAGGTCTGGTTTATGATGATAAATTAATGTAAACAGCATAGTTCAATGTAATTTATAGTTCAAGTTCATAATGTTTAAAGAGGCCAACAAGAGAAATACTCTGCATCCTAATAGTATAGGACCCAGTGCTAAATCATCCTTCCTAAAATGTGGATGTCTAAAAGTGAATGGGAATCTCTGTATTTTAAAAATGCAGCACCAACTAGGAGAGAATGTTTTTACCCTGAGGATTGCACAATAAAGGAAACCAGACTTTACTAATGTAACAGGACTGCAAGCTCTTTTAAACGCTTGTAGTGGGGTTTAATTTACGGTAACAATCAGAATTTGTAACAGTAAATTGTGAGAGTACTTGAGGACCAATCATGACCCAATCAAACATAATACTTTACAGTCTCACGCAAGGATTCTAAATACACAATATACAAGATATTGATATATTGATATGAACAAAACAAACTTAACAAGCAACAAATGTAATAGAATATATATCTGTGAAACGATCTGCGGTGAACACGGAATGCTGATTGTTCACTCAGGGATTACAAAGATCAGAGTTAATAACCTCAGTGTTAAATGATGTGTTACAGTCTAGCTTTTAGGTTCTCTGTCTCATATAAGTAAATCACATTCATATTCTTAGATGCAAGTAAATATACATTACATTTACATATACATTTACTATCGTGAGCTAAACATCAAACATGTTTTTGGAATAATTGTTAACCCTTGAAAATGATGTGCTTAATGAACTTTTGTTTACAAATCTGTTGGTCAAACATCCTTAATAACTTTGCACTAGTAAAATGGAGCTGGAGTTTTCCATAACAGCGTCTCTGTCTTGATGCTGAGAGAGTAAGTACTTTCACCTTGTGTTGAGAAGCAGCTTGCTTTGGCCTCAGACAGCTCTGCCAAAGTACTGTTTTGCTGACTTTAGTTTTCAAAAACACGGTCTGTCCACAGTTTGCCTTTTTGACTTCCAACCACAAGGTAGACAAGGAAACTTTGTTCCGGCTATAGCTTTTGTTCAGAACAGGCTCAGATATTCTGGATATTGACAAAAAGAAAGAGTCCATCTGTCTAATTTAGTTGATCAGGCAAAAATAACACAGAGTTAGTGAACACAAGATTCCTTCTATTCGGAGAGAATATCTTGGGCAGAATTCTGTACTTTACTGACTCACTCTTTTGGCCTGGTTTCTTGGTCCTGACCTTGACTGCTCGTCAGGTTGTTGTAAAAGTCAGTTTGCCAGTTTGGATGGAGAGATTTCAAGTCAGTGAGTAAACTACTGAGGATGAACTGGGTTCCAGTTTATTTAGTTGGTGAATGGAGACTTGCTGCAGCCCATCTGAACTATATATCATTACATTGTTTAGCCTGATAAAGCTTTATGATGCCTCTTATCAGAGGGGCCTTTTCAGTCACATTCCAATGCCGCAGACAGCACCTGGCTGCTGGGTCAAGACACACAAAGATTATTGAAAATCTTAAATAACACTTAATTCTAAGTGGAATAATAGGCCTTGTTACTACTCAAGGTTCAGATTACTTAGCCAAAATCCGGTCTCCAGATTCTTCTTTTATCTTCTCATCCTGTCTTTCTTATTTACCTTTTTGTTAAACATGGTGATACAGTATGTTTGGTGTTTTTCCTAGTTCTTAAAATTCATTGGATCTATTTTTTAATCATATCTGTAAATTTTAAATCAGTTGTCATGATTTTACTTTCTAATTTGCCGCATTACTATGTATCTTACTTTGAGCCTGTGTCACTGTGCTTTGAAACATCCTGAACCACATTTCTTGTCTCTGAATATGTTATTCAGACTTTGTTCTCTCTGTTGGGCACTCTACAGATTATTTTCCTCTATTTCTAGTTCTGAAAAATTGAATTTATAATGAACAGATTACTATTTAGCTTTTTAAGATACTAATCCTGATTTTTGGCTGCTTGTGTTCTTTTCCTGGTTAAACTTCGTGTTCTTTTTAGTGCCATAGTCAAAAGAGTAACAGGGTGATTTACTGCAGCTGTTTACTGGTGACCCAGAACCTGCAGAAATCCAGACTCTTCTTTTTCTTTGACTGCTGTGCTTGCAAGTGGACAGTCCTCTAGGGAGCACAGTGGTTACCTGTTCTAGACTTCTGTTAACAGATGCCAAAAATACTTTAGGAAGGGACACTTTACTAATATTTAGTAAACATTTTACTAATAAAGTGTTATATTATTTTTATGTCAGCTCTTGAAGTGACTAATTTTTCAAAATATTACTTGTGATACTGTATGTAAGGTATTTGGGTATTTTATGACATCCTGAACAAGTAGTCTATTATTACTTAATTTACCAGTCTAGCAAGTAACTTGGTACCATGAAATATATTTATAATATCTGAAAGCAAAGAAGATACATGTTTGTAATAAGATATTCATAGCTTTAAAGCACTACATCTGACCTCACTAACCAATTTTGACCCACCCCAATACACTCAGATTTAGGCACGATTCTTGATTTGTGAAAGTAAGACTATTAAAAAATAACTAAATAATCCAACATAGATACACACACTAACGTGAAGCTACATACAATCGACATCATCTACATACAAGCAAAAGTGACAACCTTGTACGGCAGAATAAAAAGTAAATGAAATAGTTCTATAAATATGAAACTATACAGCTCATTTTCCTAAATTTAATTTCTAGTGCCAATACATGGAAAGTTCTAGTTCATCAATCAATGAGGAATTTAAGTGATGAATAAAGTCATCAGTGCTTGAAGATCTCTTGCTCCTGTATTGGAGCACTTCCTCCAGACCCCCTGTTCTCTCTATATATCCACTTCTGACATGGGCTGGCTGGTTTGTGGTAGAGAGTTCCAGACTCAAAAGGTACCAGACCAATAGGATCCTCCATTCAGATGGGGGCTGCTTATTTGATCACATTTTATAAGCAGTATAAGAATATCAACAGGTCTAAATCCTCACTATCAACTGTGATTACAGGACGATAAAACAATCATTACAAAGATTCAAGATTAGTCTCATAGATGACAGAAACACACTATTTATATATGAAAATTAATGTAAAAGGTAAAATGATTAAATTTTCAATGCAGAACTCATGACCACTCACAGCACCAAGTCAGTTAGAATACTGTTACAGCTAGTAACAGTACAGAATTGTCTCAAGAATCTACACCTGGCAGTGTACACACTTTCAGCTTCAAAGCAAAGGGGATGTTTGGCAAGATGTAGAGGGTACAGCATCAGTGATAAAGCAATAGTAAAGTTTACCTTTGTTCACCTTAGTTAATTTAGTTCTGGGTAAATGATTAAGTGTCAATCGAGAGTCCAAAAACACTCTAAACACTATATTTTTTACCCTATAAAAAGATGAAAGATAAGAGTGGGGAACAAAACAGACAAGATCACAAGAGAGATATCCAAAGCAAGAGTTCCTTAGTTCCAGATCACCCAGGAAGATCAGACTGGAGCTATGTATTTCAACTTTGTTAAGAGAGCTTGCTATTCTGTGGTTTTTAGGGAACTCTGATTTTTTGTCTAAAGAATCTCTTGATTAAAAATGGCCTCTCCTGGTTAGCAGGTGCATTGTTAGAATAGGGAGATAGGTTCCAATTTATTTTGTATAATCAGGGTTGGAGACAGAGTTTAAACCGCATTTAGTTTAAAAGGTAGCTTATCTCTCTACTTTGGGCCTTTGGAGGCATTATATATGATTGTGAATATCTGGCAACAGTCTGGGGTTTTTAGGGTGGTTGGGACACTAGGGTCTTATAAGCAAATTTGTACATAAGGTAGCTTGTATGTTGTATGTTTTTATTGTGTGCAGTTTAAAATACATCACTATCATTGTTAATTAGTATTTGATTAACCAAGTGTGACTGAATTAATACTCTTTTTCCATAGCTGTGCCAGAGAACAAAGAATTCACTTGCCTCTAATTATACTAACCTCTCGGGTATCTTTTTGGCAAAAACCTTACAAGTTGGGGTTTTTGATTATTTATTTCACTTATTGATTTATTAGCTCACTCAGCTTGCTTTCCTGATTTTCTCCAGTTTCGCAACCTCCCATTTGTGACAATATACTGTGATGTTGACATGAATTGAAGCCTTCTCAGTTCTGAAAAATATATCCTTGTTGGGAAGATGCAATATTGTATAAGGTGGACATTCAGAATTGGTTTGAACTGGATTGGAAGAATGCTGGACACAAGGGCTATTATGTAATTCTATACTGTTATATAGGAATGTGTGCAACAAACCTAAGTAACCAATTGTATTAAACAACATTATCTTTAGCAAATAGGGAAGTAGGAAGATGTGCATGATTTTGGAACTCTGCCAATCGTGTAAGCACAGGGTAGCACGTTACCTGTTCTAGTTTAATTACTTTGAGAAAAATACACTGAGCATCTCTGTGTTTTCCGCTCCCGTGCGCATTAAATTAAAACTTCTTTTAACTTCAGGGATGGACTCCTGTCTTTTAAAGGGAAGTGTGTAAGATTTCTCCAACACTCTCTTGAAAAAAAGTTGCAGATATTTCACTTGGTGCTCATCAATGCCAGAAGCCAAACACTAAAAGCAGTTTTGTCACACTGCTACCCTCATTACTGTCTGAAACTGCAGGAAGAGTCCCTGTTACTGTCAATGTCTCTACCACTGAGAGTAATTATCTTTTAAATGTTCCCCTTAGCCCAGCTGTTTTCCTGGTAAATATTCTCAATGCAGATGACGTGTTGCTGAATGGATAACTGGCAAGTTATTCGTCAAAAGGTTCCTGTGCAAAGATGTGGTTTGATTCCAAAATATTTTGTTCAAGTTCAATAGCCATAAAATGATTCTGGTTGGGAACACAGAATTGGGTGCTTTCTGCTTTCCTTAACTTCAGAAGTCTATTTTATTAGATCCTGGAGTTTTTTAAATGAAATACACACTTTAGGTTTCCTTTGCTGCTTATCTAATACTTTATCAATACAGTGATTTCAGCTTTTAATTTTGATGATTAAGTGCATCCTTCTTGGTGAATGCTTTCTGTATCCGTTTAAAATGTCTTGGAAACATAGAAATATCCATGCAGTCCAAATAAAATACAGTCCACTGTGACGTGCAGTTTTCCCTGACTATACTGGAGAATGCTACAGTGGAGCTGTCCAGTGATACAGGTGATACAGGTGACAAAATGACTTTGAGACCAGGGCCAAGGAAGGTTAAAATAGGTTAATCACCTACATGAGCATTGTCAACTTTCTGAATCCTTCGTGTGATTGAAGTTTGATTTCATCAAGCAATGAATCACAGCTGCAGAGTTAAATTTCCCTGAGGTCTTAACTGCCTGCAGAGTTAAACTTTCGGCATTCCCTATAGTCACACCCCCTCTGATTAACAAGCTGCAGCTGGTGTGAGTCAAAAACAATCATATGTGGATATCCATAATGAATAAGAAAGGCCAGGACGGGTTTAAGAAATATAACTAATGCAAAAACTGCATATTAACAGAATTACAATGCTATAATACTGAAAAGTGTACAATTACACAAAGATGCTGTCAGAACAGTAAGATATTGTTTAACCTCACAGAGTGATTAACTTACAACGAATGTTAACTGTGTGTAGCATTAAGGTATTGTGGGATGGACTGTAGCAATCACATGGTGTGGAGGTCCATGCTGCAACATCACAGCTCCAGGTTCCTGTATCCCTGTGTTTACCTGGGTTGTCCCTGAGTATTCCAGTTTCCTCCCACCTGCAAAACAAATTTAGGGATTGGTTTTATTGGCTGCTTTAAATTGTCCCTCCCAGTGTTCAAAACCAAACCTTTGGTAATAAGTTTATTATTTAATAAGTATATTATTTAGTATAACAGGGTCTAACCATGAGTTTAATAAATTGTAAACTTTGATAAAGTTCATACATTACACACGTTTTAAGAGTAAAACTACACATCAGGTGCAGCAACTCCCAGTTGTTAAATTCACTGAGAGAATAATAATGTTGGTTCTAACGTAAGCCACATTGTCTTGGCCCTGCTCCTCACAGACCACTGTATTTTCTCGTTTTCCAGCTGATATCTAAATAACCAAGATGTATTGAGCTCTTAATTTAACTATTTACTAACGTAGAGCTAATGTATTACAACATGTAAAACAATAGCACAGGTGTAAGACTTTTAAGAAAGTTTTTTCTGTTGCTGTAAGCGGTAAGGATACGCTAATAATGATAAAGAATCTAGAGTGGGGAACAGCTTTAGTGTGAGAGTCACAAAAGAACTAGTAGAGGTTAATTTCAAAACCCAAAGAAGGCTCAACTGAGTGGCAACTCTATTAGCTACTGTACTGTACATCTACCTAATAGCGACCTGGTCACCCCTTTGCCCTCAGAACAGCCTGAATTTCTTGGGGCATGAATTCAACAAGGTGTTGAAGGATACTGGCCCATGTTGACTCCAATGTGTCTCAAATCTGTTGCAAATTAGCTGGTGGTGGATCTCTACTCTAAATAGCTTGTTTCACAGATTTCATTCCACAGATGCTTAACTGGACTGAGATCTGGTGCATTAAATTGAATTCACTGTGATGTCCTTGGTACCATTCCAGGACACAGATTGATCACATTAAAATGCCATATACTGTATAAAATTAATTTACAGTACTAAGGGCAAAATGTCTCGCAAATTCATATGGCATTTAAAAGGGTTTTAAAAGCACCTAGCAAAAATGTATTAAAATTCTACGAGAAAATCAAAAACCTACAAAAAGGGCAGATTGACATTAATATACCAACATGTTATTGAAATTGTACTATGTTTTAATGTTTCTTTATTAGCCCTATACAATTTCTTGCATTAGGAATTCATCTTTTCGCATACCCCAGCTTTTTCTCCAAGGAGACACAGACAGGGAGAGAAGCTTGGGATCAGAGCGCAGGGTCTGCCATTGTATGGTGCCCCTGGAGCAGTTGAGGTTAAGGGCCTTGCTCAGGGGCCCAACGGAATAGGATTCCTCTGCCGGCCACGGGATTTGAACTGGCAACCTTCCAGTCACAGACGCAGATCCTTAGCCACAGATCCTTAGCCACAGAGCCACCGCTCCGCCCAAATTAAATGATACCTATTACATTAAATGTAATAGGTATCATTTAATGCCAAACATTCCAACATACTTTCGCCACATTCTCTAACGACCAGCTTGAGCGCTTTCTGCATCATTTCACCAACTTCCACCTGTCCCTGAAATATACAGTTAACATATCTACACTACTCTTCCGTTTCTAGACATCAACTTCTCCATCAACTACCCCCGACTCTCCACTTCAGTCTATTACAAACCCACAGATTCATACAGCTATCTCCTGTATAAGTTCAGATGGGTAGCTGCGTCAGCATGCGTAGGTTGCAAAGGAACAAGTAATAGGTTTATTCCAGCTTGTTCCTTTATCTCCTGTATTGCTCATTTCACCCCAAATACACTAAAAATTCTCTCCCTTTTTCAAAGTTCCTTCGGCTACGACGATTATGCAGCGACGACATCGACTTCCAGAACAAAGCCCTCAAAATGTACTCAAACAACTCAATCAGGAACTCCATCCATAATAATCGCATTCCTTTGGTGTTTCCCTAGAACTCCAACACACTTCCCATCCCCAGGACTATTAACGACAGCTTTTACATCCTACAGGATGATCCCTCCATTTCTGACTGCCCCATCATTTGATATCGCCGAGCACCTAATCTGCGCAACCTTCTTGTTCACAGCTCCCTTGACCGCCCTCAGCAACCATCCACACCAGGCACATTCCTGTACAACAGAGCTCGCTGTATCACTTGCAAGTACACATCTAACACCACACTCATTAAAAGGCCCCTCAGGACAATTCTGGATCACCCAGATGACATCTTGTACCTCCAGCAACCTTATTTACTGTATATCTTGCAGTAAATGCCCAGCCATCTACATTGGAGAAACAGGAAAGAGACTCTGAGACCGCTTCAGAGAACACGTCAGGGCTTTGAAGATTAAAGATCTCTCCAAGCCCATTGTCTCTCATTTCACCTCTGACGGCCATGACCACTCTAATCTTTCCGTCTGTGTTCTCAAAGACAGTCTTCCGAACTCATACATCAGAAAGACTACAAAAACCAAAACTGCGGCTAGGATCACATCTTCCCCCTTCAATTAACGACAGACTACTTTTCTTCTAAATTCTCTCTATTCATTGTAGGTTTCATTTCACACCTCTCTACACCTATCCTGACTTCACACCTCTTGATTTGCCTCTCTTTCTGCCCCCTGCTCCCGCCCCTCACTCCTCCTCTCTCCCAGCTTTTGTTCTCCCGCTACATTACCTTTGCTTACTGCCCTGTCTTTCTCACACCTGAAGAAGGTTCCATGGCTGAAACGTTGTGTTTTCCTTCTTCTTTTTTCAGCATGGAATAAACCTATTACTTGTTCCAAATCAAAATTATGCCTGTCTGTGGGAGACTGACACTGGGACTGGGAGGTGTGAAGTGTACACGAGTCACTGAGGTTCCAAGGAAGGAGGACAACCACAGAATGTATCCTTGAAGAATTCATAATAAATGCACATATTTAGTTGTGTTACTGTTAAAGACTTTATTATTATGCACTTCACTACACACTCTGGGCTTTCACGGTGCTCTGGGAGTTCTACATAATTTATGAATCATACATTTTAAAATATTTGGCCATCCGTCTTCCAATGGAGGATTCAACATCAAATACATTTTTTTTCCATATACAATGTTCCTCTCCTTTGGAACTTCTGGAGCTTAAATCATGAAGTGGTTTTGCAACCGTTCAGCTGGTTCGAGCGCTGCAATTCTGTTCCGTGCACTGAAAAAGCCACATGAAGTAAAATGAAAAAGGAAAAAGAAATAGTGGAGCAAACAGGCTCAAGTTTTGATTTGACTGTAAATTTAGCATATGATGTAGAACAAAAAGTAAAAAAGAGATATGAATAAACAAATATAAGAAACATACAGACATACCCCCCCCCCAAAAAAAAAAAAAGAAAATCAAGAAAGTGGACGATTTATAGAAAACAATAAAATGTTCAAGTACTGCTGAAACAGTATTTATTGAATGTGATGCCTTACATCTTTTGAGCCTACAATACTTTTTAAGGAACCGTTCAGTAATTCATTTAATTTAGTACGTTGGACATATAGAAAGGGTTAATTTTGCCGAACTGCGTTACCTGTGCAAGAGCTTGTCGAGGAATGAGATGGAGAGGTTTGCCGAGGCCGAGGCCCTTTGAAGCCGTGCTCACCTGCAGGGGTGAGCCGTTTGAAACAGCAGGTGTCGCTCTGCGTAAAGCATTGCGCGACGTACGGTTCCTCAGTTTTCCACATTGAACCGTTCGGACAGTAATGATATTAAAAAAACAAAAACACTGTTCAAAATATCTACCTTATGAATACGACTTTTATGTTGACGTACAGTATGAGTTGAAATTCTAAAATATGTTTTCACAATACATCATTATATATATATAAGATATATAATATACATTTTAGAGAAATATACAGAAACGAACGTGTCTATAAAATAAGAAAATAACAATTTCATGAGCCATAGCCTTATCTCGATCACCTTTTCAGTTATTAAACCTCGTGTGAAGCCCCACATAGTTCTTTTCAGTATTATGGAGGTAATGCAGCACTGACGTCCTGCTGTCTGTTTAGCAGAAGCTGAGCAGTGGATGTGACCTGAATGCAATTTATGATTTAATAATGGAATGAGCCGCAAAACACATTGAAAACAGACTTTCAGAAACGAAGCCACAGAAATGTTTCATCTGCATTTTTTCAGCCGGTCCAGCACTGCTGTACAGTCCATGTGCGATTTTTTTTATTGCGGATACTCAGTATTGTTTTGTCTTGTAAGACTGTGCCGTAAGGATTATGCTTCTGGTGAAATTTTGTACGCCTTTATTTTTGCCATGATAAGTCACGCTTGGGTTTTTAAATAAAGTAATAGTTATATTGCATTTCCACGGTGTAATTCCGATTAAATAATCTATTGTGTTTTAGGTTCAAGCAGAAGAAACTGTGCAGGCAGGTGTTGCCTGACACGTCAGTCGCGTTCTTGAGGGGAGCAAATACAGAAGGTATTTTATTTTACAACGGCGAAACAAAATAGCCTACCTTAGGTAATTTCTTTTCTGGGGAAAAAACATGCAGGTAGGTATCCGTTCAACAAGCAGATATCTAAAGGACAGCCTTTATCGCAGCCTTTCTTTACAGTGAAGGTGGGAGACCTGTTTAAATACCCGACCCAAAAGCTTACTAGCACGATTGAATTCTCTGGGCAAAGGGAACCCGGCGGTTGTCCGCCAAAGCTATTGCACTGTGAGCGGCTGTCTCAATAAATCGCAAATAAATGGAAACCCTGGGTTTCAGAATTACTTTCTAGCAGAATGCAGTGACAGGGATTTTAATCCAGTATCATTACGCCGTTTCCGGTTCCTAGCTGGTGTTTCCCCATTGCAAACTCTTGAAAAAGCAGCATATCCAAATGGCATGGACACTTACGCAAGGTCTGCTGCTCAGCCGTGCTACTGGAGCCTATTTGCAGTCTCCTACTTCAACTCAACTCCATCATCATCACCCAACAGCAACGAGAGCACTGCAGCAGCCCGAGCAGCGACCACAGAGCCAAAGCAGACGGCATGAGGCTTGATTCAGTACATTTCTCCATGCTGGTCATCGGGGTCTCCTTCGCCTGCTACTCCCCGAGTTTGAATTCTTTGCAGGACCAGGCTTACAAATCAGCAGTGGTCATTGAAGGCAAGGTGCAGTCGGTACCTGTTAATGTCTCCAAGGAGCCCTACAGTGTGAATGTCAAAGTACTGGACGTGTGGCCCCTCAACAGCGGGGGTCTAGAGAGGGATCAGCTTGTGACCATCGGGGAATTTGGATCGGAGGCTCCGTGCACCAAAGTGAAAAAGAACCACAAATACATCTTTTTCATGGACCCAACCGACGAGCCGTTAGTATTCAAGGCATCGTTCGCTCCCTTAGACACCAGCGGGAAGAATCTAAAAAAAGATGTTGGGAGGATCTTGTGTGAAGACTGCGGTAAGTTTATTCTTCTCTGTAGTGAAAGCTCCCCGTGTTTCTGTTTGCTGTATTGATATTGCCCGTGGACACGTTGAATTGCGTTTAATAGCCTATTGAAGGCTTCCGTGTGGTTAAACCACTGCACTGGGTTTCCTAATAAGGTTAAATTATTAGTTAAACTGTAAGTAACAGATGGGTGTTTGTTGGGCGTCTCTGCAGTCTTGATATAATTAGAAATGTTAACATCTTTGGGTTTATGTAACATTACATATCTATTATATAGATAGATGAAGGGTAATTCTAAACACGTGTGTTATCACAATTATTTAATCTATGATTAAGGAGAAATTGAGAATTGTAGCTGCAAGTTTTTATATTTTAGCAATTGTCTTTTGTAGCATTTTCATTGCAACATAAAACGTGCACTCAAGGGCTGTTTGTGCGGAAAAAATGGTTAATATATTTTGGGTGATGCAGTATGCTGTAGCAGCTCCCATTGAACGGAGCAGGCTATGCAGTTACATCTTTGAAGACCTTTCCAATATTTGCAGGGCAATGTGTTTGTGATCCCCTCGCTGTGTCTTCTGTGTTTCTGCACGCTAGAGGCTGATGATTTTGTTTCGGTAATTTTGCATAATCTTTTTTTTAATTACCTAAAATCGTCTTAACTATGAAAGTTGATACTATGCTGCTATAGTATGTACTATCATAAACGAAGTTGCAGCAGCTATTTTCCTAATATTGTACTGCTATGCGTATCGTAAACGAAGACGCAGCAAGACTGTTGTATTAAAATATAAATGATAAAGTAGTGTGGAAGATTTGTGGTTAATGTACTTGTTGGAGAATGTACTGATGAACTCTGTGCCTTTCGTTGATCCTGACGTTACCCATACCTAGAATAAGGCTGTCATATCAGTGGTTAAACTTAATTTGGGGTATCTGTAATAACAACAGAGTCACAGTGTCATATTTGCTGTCTTACGCTGCTGACGAATAAAATGATGTTGACTTATTCCCGATAATAGGGACTTATGCAAATATAAGCATTGTTAGACCGTTGATGTGGTGATAGAAAGTACTATACGACTATTTGATCTGGATTAAAAAAAAAAACATGCCTGCATTCCAGTGCCTACAGTGTTGAAAACGTTTGCTGCATAGTTAAGCCTTACCGTTTAATATTAATCATGGTGAAGGTAGCAAACATTTAATGCTAAAAGGTTCATGTTACCAACTCTAGATTTGTGTAATCATTTGTTATGAAGGGGGAGCGGTTGGGGGATCCTGGCCGCTGCAGTTGAAAAACAATTCGCTGGTACATCACTTCAGACATTAGCAGTTAATATGAAAAAATATAGGTTGCTGAGATTTTAATTACTGTGACCGAAAACCATCATTTTATTGTATTTTTTTCCCCCTGATTCTAACAGCTTTTATCAGGTTGAACAGTTTTCCACTGCAGCGTTTTACCATTCCTAATGAATTCAATACGCATCATCTGAAACATGTTTGCCTTTGCAATTATCAAATAATACAAACATACATTTAATCAAATTTACTCTCCCATCAATTGAGACTTATTGAAACAGTCATACTTAAGATAATAAAAGGTGAAGGCAGTCCTTTTAAGAAACACTGGCACTTTACTGGAAGATAGTACTTCACAAAGGATCAGAATAAGGAGTATTTCTCACAGTCGAAGATGTTTATAGTAGCAAATACCAAAGACAAATTATACATACCAGTGTTAAATAACCTTCATGTCTGAACTGAAGAGATTGTACATAATATTGACCATAACCTATGAAAACAGTTGTTTGGGTCATTATTACTACCTGCCTGTGTGCTGGTGCTGCAGTAAATGAAATGCTACTGTGGACTGAATGAATGTCAGGTCTGTTATCTGCTGAAACCCGTTGCATAGCAAAAAAAAAAAATGCAGATGACAGTAGGCTTGAGAATGGATAGAAAATACTGCATACAAGGGTGTCACTGACACTGTTTTAGTGCTCTTTCCTAATATACTAACTTGATTGTTGGAGTATTTTCAGTCATAAAGCTGATACATTTACCAAGAGTGACATCTTTGCACAGTAAAGCTGGAAATGGAATCACTCTGCTCTTTAGTGATGTCTGTGGTACATGATCTTTGAAAATGTCTGCATGTGAAATGAACACATTGCTTAAAAATAAACAGAAGAGGAGAAATATGGTCCATTGCAGCCATGCAGTGTTCAGTAGATGAAATTTCCAAATGAGATAGATGGACTTATTCTGTCTTGTAACCATTTCTATGGAAAAATAATTTCATCTATGCCTTTTTTTCAACATTACATAGTATCCTTACTATACTAAAAACCTTGATTTATATGCTGAAGTGTCCTTAGTGTTAAATGCTAATTTTTCAGTCTCATTTTTCCTCCTTTTGCTGCGCTGAACCTAACAGAAAGCTTGGAGGTTCATTTACCAGTCCTTTGTGGGCTTTTGATATCAACTAAATTTTCCATTCCTTCAAATAAAGGAGGTTTCATAGGATTTTGTTGGACTGTTTTGTCATGCATGGATTATTGTTATTTAAAAGTATGTTCATGGAATTTTTAGTGAACAGAATAATAAATATTGATGTATGTGAAGAATCTAAATTTTTCATCAGCGCTGTATGGGGAGGTTCAAATGTTTGTATAGTGGTTAACTACAGTAATATGTGCATCACATCACTTAATTGTGATGTAAACTGTATATTCTGCAGCAGAATCGTTGGCTGAACAGATCAGAAACGTCTTCTCCCTCTCTGGTCTTGAACGTTTTCTACTGAGGACTTGCAGACTGAGTAATACAATTAGAGCAGCACTTGTATCTGTTGCTGCAATAGAGACTGCTGTGCCAGTTTGCTTGTGTGTCATACACTGCTCTGTTGGAAAAGGAAGCCAGGATACTGACACATGAATAGCACTTTAGCAAAATAGTACTCTATACAGTAACTGTATTGATGTCCGCCTGGCATCTATACTGTACATGTATTGTGAAGGTCATCCCCACACTACCTACAGTTAATTCAATTCACTTCAAACTTACTTGCTTGGCACGACTATTTACAGTAACTTCTTTGAGAAACGAGCAGAAATGCAAGCAATATTTATCAAAAACAATTATTGTACATTTTTTTATATTAAGAGCAATAGATAGAAATAAAAATAGGTTAAACTAGACACAGGTCAGAAATGTGCCTGGAATATAATAATAGTCTACAAAATGGTGCCAAAACCCAAAACAAATGTAGTTAATTTTTTTGGCACATCAGTGCATTACACCGTGAGTAACTCTAGATTTAAAAGGCCATTTCAGTGTGTTTTTTATCCATTTTTATATGGGGCTGTGATGCGTGAAAGTGTTAATGAAGCATCTTAATGGTAGAAAAGACAGTTGGCGGTCAGCAGTTGCTGAGTGGCCTAATGAAGAATACAATGTGTACATTCTAGCACGATCTCTGGTATTGATCAAACACAGTTCTCTTATGTCTTTAGTGTCCTTGAACTATTTTATATGTTGTTACCTTATTGATTAAAGTAGCTGTGCATGACCCAGCCTGTTTTAAAATTTAATTTGCTTCTACAAAGGGTGTTTTCATCTTTGTAGAGCGACAACTTTTTATAAGCTGTTAATAGGTATGATACTTTTCATATACTAAAAACATACATGAAATGTAAATTATATTACAAATACCCAAATAAGTGGAATAACAATGTCAAAATGTCACTATATTATATAGTTGTAGCTCAGGTGAATGTTATTTCTTTTAAATTGATGGCATTGATTATCTAAATAAAGGTCAATTTATGCATACTACTCATCTCAGCATATTCAGTACAGTAAGGTTCAATACAGTATTTTTGGCCGTTGGGGAATTACACTTGTAGATAACTGATTTAATTAGTTTAGTGTAACAAGCTATAACTGTTGTCTGAATTCAACTGAAATGTATGAAAACGTTCATGATAGAAATGGATAGTAGACAACCTGATTGCTCTTGAGTGAGGCACAGAAGAGTTGATGTCTCGCTATTGGCTAGATACCGATAGTGAACATGAACAGCAGGCAGGTCATGGAGCAGGCTTGCAGGGACAGGACAGGACAGAAGTAATGAGTCACCTGGATTGTGATATTGCAATAAAATCCCTCTAAATTCACCATGAGACTGGTTGGAGTGCACTGACACAAACTGCAGGAAACTGCAAAGCTGAGAAGCTGTTATAAAATAGTAACAGAAGAAAGATAAAATATAAAAAAATTCAAAATTAAAGTATTAGAATATATTGTTCTTCATTGGATTTCTGCAAAGAATCAGTATACACTATTAATTTTATATGGACATTTATTAAATTCTCCAAAGAAAATACCAGGAAGAATCTATTTTTTCAGGCAATTTATAACAATTTTTTTTCCTCATCAAAATATCTGTCATTGTTATCAACAACAGCTGCACACACTTTAGGCATTTTGTCAAAAAAAAAACAGGCCAAAAAATATGTAGTATGTGTTTTTTCTACTACAATGGACTAAAAATTAGGGTAAGTAGTTTAGATAGAGCTTTTGGTCTGCTGAAATGTCACATCCCCCTTCATCAGGCACAAACGGAAAGAAAATAATTTTAAAAATAAGAACACAAGACTGTTTGACCTTTCATGCTTGTTTAGTTGTTGTTTAGTCCACAGTCTTTTGTGTAAAAAAAGGCCTTCTGTTCTTGATTTATAAGCCTTTTTGTTTTACAACAAATTGTTTTTTCATATATTATTATATTAAAAAATATTTTCCTTTTTCAGCTTTGCAAAGACTTTAATTTTTCTCTTATTCAATTCTTTTATGCACGTGGTGATACAATGGACACTGGAAAAAATGAAAATAAAAAATGAAATAGTAATACTTTACACTGTTTTAGATTAGGCAAAATTTGTAACTGACTCTCTTCTTGGGCAACAAAGAACAAAGAAACATCAATTTCTGGGTTGTTAAGCCATGAAAGAATTTGTGAAAATATGTAAAATGTGATTATATATAAAGTAATAGGAAAAATGCAAAAATTATATTTTTTGGGTCCTTTTGGGGTACATTGTTCAAATTTTAAGAAACCAGATCAAGGGGAAGCACTGCACATTATCAACAGGCACTTCTAAAAAATTAGATTAACTTCCAATTAAAACCCACAGAAGGTAATAGGCACAGAAACACCTAGCTGTACCCTGCTTTGAATTAAAATGTTGGTTAAGAGAACAACTTAAAAGAAACAGTTCATTGTGTTCAGTATGTTGAAAGATATAAGATAATGCAGATCTAACAATGCCAGTGTTGAATATGCCTTTTATACTATATAAAGAGACACATAAGTATGATGGTTAACATTGTAATGGTATGAAAATGATTTATATTTAGCAGTAAAGGAGTAATGTGGTGCTTTTTATTTTATGTAGAAGTAGTTTTGTCAGTAATTATTGTATCGCAGTATTCTTTAATGGTAAGAACTGTGTTTTACCATAATATTTATAGTAGCTGTAATTTGATTGTTTAACTGACTTGTTATTGTTTTGCCTGTTTTGCCAAATATGATTGCAACCATATTTTAACTGCGAACAATTAATTATTAATTGAACAATAATTTTTAATCTATAGACATTTACATATAAGAGGGAAAAGATGCTAAATTTGGATGTTTATACCATTATATCTCATTCTTTCACAATTTTGAAGTTTTTTTTAAGCAGGTAGACCTGACAAGAAGGTATGTTTTTTTTATCCTTCCTGGTAACAGGTACAGTACCTTTTACCAAACCAGTTTAACACAAACCAAAAGATTAATCACATGCAAGAATATAAGAAGGGATTCCAATAAAATTAGACAATTCGGCCCATCTAAATTGTTTAGGTGCCTTTACGTATTGTAAGTGGTCTGAGAATCCCCTGCAGTCAGAAAGAAGCCTGTTCAACAACAGGGATGGATAACTTAGACTTCCACAGCCATTTGCAACTAATGCAACAAACGTTCATATGTGACTGATACAATTTGTGGAGAATTACAGTGAACTGTGTTAGGACTACCATCTTCTCAATTTATATCAGTCATCTAAATTCATAGATGACACCAGCAAACGCCTTCATCTGTTCTTAATCTACCTGTAGTAAACGTACATTACCTTACATATGAACAATTTATTAAATTCTCTAGGACCTTTTTTAAGCTCATGTTGGCTATTTCCTTAAAATGTTTTGCCATACAGGTGATCCTCCCATTTACTTCTAATTATTGTAATATACTTAATAGAAATAAGACTTAATTACAATTAAGTGCTTTAGTTTCTTTACCCTTTTATGGATGGGTGCTGCGATTTTTGTTCAGTGGATGTTACAGCTTTCTTGAGAGTCATAAGAAGAACTGCGTTGACACTCAATGGGTAACATTCTTTTGTTTCTTTAAGTACAATTGGTCGAATACAATGAGGTAAGCCTTGGAGATTTGTTGTCCTGGAGATTTGTTAATCTTAAGTGCTTCTAAATTCCTGAAACAAGTCTTCTTTGTAATGCAGACATTTGTTTTTTCTCAGTATGAGGCATGCCAGTTTCTTTCTGCGGAAACAGCTGTGTGAAATATTCATTTAATATATTAGACATTTCCATTAAATTTCCCGAAAGTTCCTATTACTTCACTTTATCCTTTAATGCTCTTTTGCTGTTGTACATAAATAAATGTTATTATTTTCATTGCAGTATTCTTTACTATCTCAGTCTATCTCAGTCCCTTTTTTATGTCCTGTTATACCAGTCCTTTCCAATTTATTGTACTCAACTTCTTGAACTGTATATTCTTTTGTAAAGCTTTTATAAAGTGATTTCTTTCTCCTTATATTTTACTTGATGAATTAAACTGTTTGGGCTCCTGCTTTCTAGGAGGAATGAATGTGTTTTGGGCTCTGAACAGCATTGAGTATCCTTGAATTGAAACCGCTTTATTCACCGATATCGTATTTTAATATTATTGATTATTACACCGCTATTTAATGGTAAGCTCTTATTATGATTTTAAAGGCTTATTAGTTAATGATTAATTATAGTGTATACACTATATAGTGTATATAAATGAGTCTATGTCAATCTGGGGAAACCAAAACTGGAAGATCCTGAGATTGACAGAGCTCTGTTATTCCACCTAGAGCAGTGTTTCCTACTCTTGGTCCTGGAGGTCCTTCTCTGTCTTCTGGTTTTACTTTCAGACAAGTTCTTCCTTAATTCTGCTTATTGAACAATGAATTGAATCCCAGAAGTCCAAGGGGACTACAAATCTTTGTCTCCTGACAACTCTGAGGAAGACATTTGGTCAGGTGTGTGTATAAATCCAGAAAGCAAAGGCTTCCTGATGTCCTGCATCTGCTGTTTCAAGAGGGCTGAACTATTGGGCTGCCTTTCACCTGGGGGCGAAGAAGCTGAGATGAGAGAGAGAAACAGAGTGGCAATCTATGAATTCAGTGTTGGGGTATGATTTGGAAGAGGTTAGCTGGTTCCTCTATTTCGTCCCTCCCACAAGAGTTTAGTTAATACTCAAAAAGAGCCCTTTTTCTTCTTTCCTGTTATTCTAACATCCTGAACTTTAAATAAAAGTAAAACACGACTATATTTGCTAACTATGTGTGGCTTTTGCTTGCAATTTCTCTCCTCAGCTGCAAGTTCCCCAAGACGGCAGACGACCATGAGAAACTCTGGTTATATTCACCAAACTAGAAGTATGAGACCACTATTTAAATGAAAATGACAAAGATATATTTTCACCCTATGTCTTGGAACAAAACAAACACAATTTTGTATTAGATCATTTCTGAAACTAAAACCCTAGTATGGAAAATAGTTCAGAAACAGAGTTGAATAATTTTAACTGATTTAAGAGTTTGTTTGATCAAATACCAGAAGACACAAGGTTTCCTCCAGCCAGGATCGCAAACCACTGATCTAGGAGATATAACTGGATATTCATAAGTTAATAAATAGCAGTATTATCCTAAAGGAATAAGAGAAAGCTGACTATACATTTAAGAACATAAGAAAGAAAACATCTATCTAGTTCATTTAGTAGCTAGTAGCTAAACTATCTGAGGTGTTCATCTAGCCATTTTATGAAAGAAGACAGGGTACCCTGGGTGCATTACATCTGAAATTTGTAGATGCAATAAGAAATGCATTTTGGATAATATAAAGCTTTAATTTGTGGTGATGCTTATTATTTATAAGGGAAGGATGATTAGTTTATCCTCCAGTATGTTGTAAATTTTAAGGTATTTCTCATCAGACGTGTGAATGTTACAACACTGTTAAAGATCTATGTCAGAATATGCGGATGTTACTCCATTATTTGAAAATTGATATGCAAGTGGCTCACAAACTAGAGTGTGTTTGAAAACACACAGTGTGGATGAATGTAATAATATTCAGATTATAATCATATAATAGGTCTGACCAAATGAAGAAGTCATAATAGATTCACTATATGTTACATTAAATTGCATGAAATCTTAATATTTGTTATTTTATTATTTATTTGTGCTGTCTTTCCTTTTCTGTGGTAGTGAATTTTTTTTCTCTTTATACTGAATGGTTTGATAACACATCTCATTGTATTTCGATATACACGTGCCTTTTTACCAATGAGAGTACAGTTACTATTATCTTTAAGAACATGTAGGCAAATGTAGCAATACATGTTTGACAGCTAAAGCTAAATGCAAGTATATTTCAGGAAAATATTTGACATGTCTGCAATGGAATTGTCAGTAGATTTTTGTAAAGAAGGTCCCAACCAGGCAAGCTTTGGAGAATTACAAAGTGTCAGGGTGTTTCTATTATGCTTTTTTGATAAGAAGCTTGAATTAAAAAAAACTTTTTTGTTGTACTCTGATATTTCAATAATCATGAACATATGGTAATATAATTTTACATTAATCACACTAACAGTGTTGATAAGTAAAAAATATCCTGTGTTCATATCACTTGTCATCAAGAATTGAGACTAAAGATAAGTTTCACTAATTCTGTAAGGTTAGCACATAGGCGAAGAAACACAGGCATTGTTTATCCATCAATATTTTTATTTTATTTTTAACAATGGGTTCATAACAAATTTCTAGAGTAAGGTAAGTATTAAGGCATTAATGCATTTCTTAAAATTACAATTCTCTTCAATGGATTATTCTGATAACTGCATTTACAATCACAATAAAACTGAACATTTGATGTATGCGTTTGTCAGGAAGCAAAGATAATATTAATAATTTCTGGCTATATATACTTATTTGAGGCAGATTGTCACACCAAAGGTAATTCAAGTTTTGAAGAAGTAAAGAGTTGCCGTAACAGTTTTAACAAATGCTATCTGCTAATGTTTACATTCTGTGTTTCAAGGACTTCTGTTTGACGTTTATGAGCACATTTAAGATGGTTACAAGAAAATAAAAACAAAATAACATTGTATATATCAAAAAGGTTTTAACACCTTAGTAATACAGAGGTGTAAAGCATCACCAGTCTCATTTTTTATCCTGTAGATAAACATGTGCTCAATTTGTTTAAACACCAGTGAAGTTGCAATGTTTTTTGGCATAGGTTTCAAATACTGCCTGAGAAAAGGACTTACTTACAGCAACAATTTTTTAGCTAAATCAGAGTGCAATGCATCTTTATATATATCACAAAAATTAAAAATGATATATGGTCCCTTTCAAAAAGCTAAAAGGAAATATGCATATCAACAATATCTCATTCAATGTTTTCTTTCAGAGCTGTTCATAGGGAACAACAAAAAATAACATTGAGAATGAACCTTGATGACATTGATATTGTACGTACTGGTAACATGTTCTTATACATGGGCATATTACTTAATTGGAATTAAAAGAAAATACTATTTAATCTTTTTAAATAAGAATCAGACTGCCACTCTACATTAATACTGTATCTAGTTATGATACACAAATAGAACCACTTCCCTCGGGCAGCTCAGTGGTGTCCTGCTCTGTGTCAGTAAGGATTTCATCATGCATTTCTGAACTACTGGTATGACAAAGAACATGTCTGTTCAGAAATAAAATGTATAATTAGGGTATTAATCTCTTATGAAGTTAGCATAAAATTTGTCCTAAGTATTGTAGTATTGTGACTTGGCTTGTATATTTTAGTTGCTGTATGAATTGGTAAAAGTTCCTTTCAGTTGCATCAGTGGTGTAAATGAGGCACAAATTCAATTACCATTCCCAGAAACAAGAAAATTGTGAGGTGGTAAAACACTGAGGAGGACAGGGACCGTCAAGGGAGACCTTCTGTTTTGGATCATGAAGGCAAAACTGTCCAGATCAAAGTTCTGGACCTGGTAGCATCAAACACCCAATATATTTCAGTCTGTAAGTCTGAGGCTGCTGATTTCCACTGAAGGGACTGATGAGATTAATCAGATCTCGTCAGTCGACAAGATTCCTTCGATTGAGATTAATTATACAGCATGTGCATGTGCAGTGGAAGACAATCACTTTTCTTATGTGTAACACTTTCCTGCCTTTTTTTGCTTGTTTGTTTCTTGGGGGGGGGGTTGTGTAGAAGATGGGGTTGGGGGTAGTATACATTAAGTCATGTGATGATACATGGACTCTTTTCCTTGAAGGTACAGTACAGATGAAGTGTCTTCTCTAGACATTGTCATTTTTTTATCTTTAAGAACTGTGTTCTAAAATATACTAAAGCAAACAAATGGCACAGGACATGTATTCAGATAAAGAACTGGAGTGATTTGATGTCAATATATCAGGAAATGTAAATATTATTCTGTACTCCTATGACGTAGAAGTATCAGCCTAAATCAGTCCATCAATCTTATAGCGAATACTGTAGTTCTGGTGTGCGCTCTGTTGTGCAGAAGAATTTTGAACATTTTGAATGTTCAAATACTGTAAATGACTTCTAATGACGTATATCTTTCTGTTTGTCTGCTCAGCAGGCATACATACCCTTTTTAACTTCCCTGTACAGGTTGTATAGCATATGGACAGTTCAATGGTTTTGTTTTTACCTGCAAAATTTCTACGGCAGTCCTGCTCTTCATCTTCCTCTTCTTCCTATTTTTCCTTACCTACTGTATTCTAGTGTATAAATTCAACCTGGAAGTATAAATTGAGCACAGATTATATCTTTTTAGTCATATTTATACCTTTACTAGGTTTGAGCTATACTGTACATCCTGTGCAGCTCATAAACCTTGCAGATCTCTGGTAAATACTTTACATATCAATGTGACTGATGTTTAATTACAGGTTTCTTTGACTACAAGGGGCCGCTTACTGTACTTCGTTATCGATGTTGTTCTTCAGCCATGTATTAAAGCTATGATAGATGTTTTATAGACATGCTGTATGGTGATAAAAGGGTGAAATGTAATTACTTTAGATTTTGAACGTTGTTGTGTATATTTATTATACCCAACAAATTAGGGATTTACTAAAACATATCTGTATAGCAGAAGGATAAGCAGTTAAAGCAGCTGAGATTATTATGTACATTAGTGCACATCCCCTGGTCCCCCTTACCATACATAGCTCTCACCTTAGCATTCCTAAGTGATCAAAAGGGAATTTTTCCTTTGATTGAGTTGACATTTTATGGTGTTGAATAAGAGAGTCATTTGGGATTCCATTTGTGTCCTGGCAGCTATATACTTAAGCATAATGCAATAAGGAATATTCATATTGGACTGTTGATTAATTACTTCTGTGGCCACTTTTAATGAGACTGAGTCAATCTCTTGTAAATCATCTGCAGTACCATTTGTGTTTTCTTCCTTTCTCCAAAGGTCTTTTTCCATATGCATTCTTCTTGTTTCTGTTTCTACAAACCCATAGAATAATTGAAGAAAACTGAAGTCACAATCCAGGGCCTCAGAAAGTAGAGTAGAACCAGTAGATGGGATGGTTTTTTTTTATTTTAGGAAACTGCAGCTGCATCATTTCATAATCTCATGTACTCTTGCCTCAATGGTTTATTAAGGATATATACGTTTATAAAGTATATCTATACACGTTATATTTGCTCATAAATACACCATAAAGAATAAAGAAGTCTAAATCAATAAAAAATAACTCACTCAAGCCCAGAGCTGATGGTTAGTATTCTAGAGAAATGATTTGTGATGCTTTGATGAATATAATGATTCTGGCCACTGCCCTTTCATAAAATATCCTTGGGTTTGATCCTTCAAGACTGGAGCCAAAGCTATCCTGGGCCATTATCTTAGTGTGTTGATAATACAGAAATGTATTGGACATTGTCTACATAAATATATACATTATGTAGTATGCCAGAAATACATATACATAATACTTTATGAGATGGTCTTGCAAGTGGTCTCAGAACTGTATGCATATTATAGTTTTCAAAACATCTACATTTTCTTCTGAGAAATCTCCTGGTTTGCAATATTACTCATTAATAATTAGTGTCTTGGTCATTCTAAAGATTGTTTACAGTGGCATATATTTCAAAATCTTAATTTCATTTACAGCAATTAAGAAAAAAAATAAACCTCATAATCCTCATGCTATACCTATTAGTCTCATTCTTAGTGTGACTTCACCTTTATTGTCCAGATCTAAAGGTGATCAGATCCTTGTATTTCAATTTGTCTTTATCAGACTTGCCTGAAAGTTTGACACAAACAAAATCATGTAAAAGCACATCACTTTTGTTGAATATTTTGGAAAACCAATCCTTATAATGAGTTGTTCCATTCAATATAAATACCACCGTTTTTGTGTATCATGGGTAAATAATCCTTCTGGAAATTGCTCCATTTTTTGTATTAATCTGCTTGTTTTTTTACAGACATCCACATTGTTATACATGAGTATATTTGATTCATGAAAAACAGTGGTCACTTGATGTAGGAAAAATGTGTTTGCCTTTGTTCGGTTAACTCATTAGATGCCAGCAGCTGAATTAGGTAGTAAATACCCTTTTTTATAGCAGCCAGAAATGCTGTATAGCTCTGGATTGTCACTGTTAATATGTCGCATCTGGCAGAGAATTTGAAAGGGTAAAAATATTTTGGTCCCTTCTGGCTCAACCTATATTTAATGCCTATAAATTGTGCTGAATGCAAGTACTGTATATGTCTAGAATAAAAATGGAGAAGACCCAGAAATCTCGGGAGGCATCTTACTCATGTTCCAATCATGGTTTTTTTTTCCAGTTTAAATTGAATCAAGATTGAATTCCCCTCCAGCATGCCTGTGTGCTTACCTAAGACACTGTTTTGAACATGCTATACTCTTATGAGGAAAGAGGTATGTTTTTGTTCCTTGTGCCCTTGCTATTTTTTTAGCTTCTGCCTAAACAGCAACTCATAGCATTTGCTATCACCTGTTTTGGCAGTGCTGATTCAGCAGATACACTCTGGGGAACAAAGACAGAAATAATGGGTAATACAGTATTGTTAGTATTGATGTGTAGATTGATATGACTGCTAAATAGACTGATGTTGAAATCAAGCATATAGTTTTTAGGAAGGAAGATTATTTTATTTCCTGTATTGAAATTGTTACTGTATATCTTTACTTATTGAAACAGGATTGTTTGAAAACATGGCAGTAAAGATGTTTGCAAATGGGATACTTGAGCCTCCTGTTGCTTAAGGTAAAATGCTTGCTCATTTCCCTTAAAAAATGGTAGAATTTTTAGTTAATGATAAGTTAGCCAGATAAATAATACATTTGACATTCCTAGGAAGTTGTCAAAGTGTCAGAATGATGGCATTCACAGCACCATGTTTTTGTTTGACTAGTCACCTAGTATTTCATCATACTTTGCTCATACCTAGTATGTCGTCAGACTGTTATGCTCTCAGTCACTCTAGCGTCCTTAGAACAGGATGTTTACAGTACGTAGAATTCTGAGCTACAGTTCTAGCCTTTGTGAGTAACGTTCCTAAATGTTTGTAAATGTTTATTGGTACACCGTTCTAATTTCTAACAGTTTTTTTTAATAACAGATAAAAATGATGGAATTTGAAACACAAACAAAATGGGAATTGGAAATAAACGAAAATGTAAAAACTTAGTAAGATCTGAAGCTAATAAAATAGTGAAACTAAAACACTATTACTTCACAAAGGTTGGTGTTTTGAAAACAGTAGTCTCCACATGTATACCAGTTTCCCAGGTTCTGGTTTCAGATGCCCTGATGTTTCTCATTGGGCCTGTTCCTTCAGAGGTTCATCTACAGCAGGAGATGCACAATTGGCACTAGCATATTGACACCATCATTTGGCAACTTGAGAGTCCAAATTAGTGTGTCTGTTTTGACTCATATGGTCCATACGTTCTTTCTTTTTGCAGGAGAGACATGCCAATATGTGGTATGTCTCTCCTGCAGTCTTCTTGTGCTATCCTCTATGATTGAGTTTATTACACTGAAGCTACCAGGTTAATGGAAATGGGTTTTGACATACCAGCACATTGTTTCCATTCCAAGGCACACTTATAAGTGCACAAATATAAACATTTTGTGGCTCACTGTCCCTTGCCTCTCCCATACATTAACAGCCCAGTCGCATTATTATTAATATTCTAAACAAGTTTCAATTAATTTTTGTTTTCCGGTTTTTAATCTGAGTTTTCCTCAAGGCTCACAGTCATTTTATCCTGGCAGTAGCTGATAGAAGTGAAACACAAAGCTCTTGCTCAGCTGCTCTCAGATGATCTATGTTTAAATTTCATGTCCATCAAAATTGAAAAACTTAACTCTCACCAAAGAGTTTTAGTGTAACGGTTGTAAATCACAGCCTCTGTCTCATGTGAACTTATCAAATGTGCAACACAGCCTTTCTGTTCAACAGTTTTTACTCCACAGAACTAATATATATTAACAATATTTAATGGATACGTTTTTTTTTATTTTTCTCATTTGTGACATTTTCATAATTCTTGAGCATACTGTTGTGTTTACTATTCTGAAAAGCAGTGGGAGACAGAAGGTGATGCTTCAAAATATTTGTCTGTTACAAAAATATTTTTTTCTAAAGTAGGTGCCATCTATTTATGTTTGTCTTGCCTATATTTTATTTTTGAATCGTATTGTAAATAGCTATACTATTATACAAAATTGTGTATAGTATATATAACTGTATAGCAGCAAGAATGCCTGTCTGTTTATTCTCAGATTTAATGCAGTTTTTTTATGAAAGTCTGAATTGTTCAAAGTAGAAAACTTTCAGCCATAAAATAAATTGTGCTTTACAAAACCACCCTTGAATAATGCATTAGCATATAAGCATATGAAATAAAAAAATCTTATTGTAACAGTATGATAAGTCGACAAACCTAAAATATAATTTTGACAAACTCTTGAAACATTTTTTTAGATACCATTTTTTCAAGTATTAAGTTGAGATTTGTATTCTATAAAGGATGACATCTATTCTTGATGACAACATTTTCAAATGCTTATTTAGTCACATAGCCACCTAGGGCATCCTTAAGAATTAAGAAGAATTAAGACGGACGTCTCTGGAAAGAACTCTTGCCTTTCATTTTATTATTTTACCTTATCTTTGAATATTAATGGAAAATTAACTCATTTACCATTGATTGCTGAGTCAACGTTTTTCTGCATCTTGGAAAGACTTTCATGCAGCAGTGTTTGGGGATATAACTCATGACATTTTTTCCACCAAAGTTTCCATATTACAGAACCATCACTTATCCTATAATGCTTATGCGAAAAGCACGTGAAATTCAGTAGCTTTGGATCAGAGCCTGACTGTGCACCTTATTGGTTTTCTTTCTTATATATGACTGCAGTGTATTTTCAAGAGACACAATCCTCTGCTCTGCATAGAAGAATCTGGGGTGATTTAATAAAAGTGCATCTTCATAGAAGAGAAAGATGTTTTTTCTACAAAAGCACAGTAAAGAAGTTGCTACCTTGATTTAAAAAGGCTTAGAGCAAGAAGACATGCTCTTGGACATACAGAAGAGATTGTGGCAAGGATAATGGGTTTCCTTCAGATCACTTGGAGGGAAGCATGTATAGATACTGTATAATTGAAGATATATAGACAGCAGTGGACCTGAAATTACGTAAATAAACTGTTACCTACTTAAATTTACTGCTACGTAGGATCATGTGACATTGCTTATGTCACACAAACAACTTTCAGGATTTCAGAATGCACTCAAAACTGTGCTTTGGCTGTGCTTCTGTTCCTTATCTTTCTTCCTGTTTTACGGGGGCTGGTCGTATATATTGACTCTTAAGAGTAACACCCAATATTGATTTCACACCTAAAGCCAAAGGGAATAAAAGAAGGAAGAGAAAAACATGTGCATTTAAGATTAGTGTTGTATTTGCTGAAAATGAAAAGGTAAAAGCATGTGAATAGTTCCTAGAAGTCTTTATGTAAGAGCACACATGGTGAAAATGTTGGAATGGATGAAAAACAGTAGATTCCATGGACTCAAAACCAGTTCCAGAAAAAGGAATAGTTTTATTTTTTATGTTGTGGAAATTCAGGGGTACACCAGTTATCTGAACCATCGCAGTTACAAGAACCAGCCATAATAACGGGGGAACAGGCACATACAGACCTGTACACATGCAGTACAGACATGTCTACTACATGTGTTAAGTAATAGAAAGAGGAAGGTAACCAGTGTGGTTGAGTTTAATTTTTTGTTCTCAAGAGTTACTAGTTTGTGAGCCTTTTGACTATGGGATTAAGAGTAAATAAGACAGCTGTTCACCTCATTCAATACTTCTTTTTATCCTGCACTTAACAGACATGCAACTATTTTCTAGCCATACTTTTAGTAGTAGAAATTAATCAGGAAGTGCTGATGTTTCACAACATAAAGGGAATTTAAATTGCAGTGCATTATATTTATCTGAAGTTATAATTACATGAGGTCATGTCACTGTCAAAATTGAAAAATGTGTTGCAATCTTTCATTCTGATATTGTGATACTTCACCATTTTATGGATGTCAAGAAAAAGGGTATTTTGAAGGAGTATTCATTATAGAAATAGTATATAGAAACTACATGAAATTGCAAAAAAACAAGAAAACTAAGGAAAAACCAAGAGCAGGAGACATTTCTTTA
Organism: Lepisosteus platostomus; assembly: GCF_059453375.1. NCBI lineage: Eukaryota > Metazoa > Chordata > Actinopteri > Semionotiformes > Lepisosteidae > Lepisosteus > Lepisosteus platostomus. The sequence goes on along the minus strand of NC_142623.1, from coordinate 45,113,381 downwards.
CCAATAGATTTGTGGGAGTTTTGAATAAGCTTGTTATACATGTTGTTTCTGTTTTGTTTCAAGAAACTGCTGCATGAACCCCTTGGATCAATTTACTACTACAGAATGGGTTAGAATGGCTGAATGGTATCGTCTGATTTGTTACCTTTCTTATGGTCTTATTTCGACATCATAAGATAAGATCACTTTATTGGCCATATACAATTTATTGTATTAGGAATTTGTCTTTTCACATACCCTAACTTGCTCTCCATGAGACACAGACAAGAGAAGCTGGGGGTCAGAGCCCAGTGTCAGCCATTGATACAGCACCCCTAGAGCAGTCGGGGTTAAGGGCCTTGCTCAGGGGCCCAACTGAGTAGGATTCCTCTGCCGGCCGCAGGATACAAACCAGCAACCTTCCAGCCACAGGCGCAGCTCCTGAGCCACAGAGCCACCACACCTTGTCATCTTCACAGCTTCTCAACATCTCTAGCATCTGTCATATCTCATTATTGCTTTTTTGCAAAATACTTTAATACAATGACCAGAAAATCAATAGAACCAAGGGCATTATACAATCCAGCCACCTCATAGAAATTCACCTTCATTGCCTGCAAAACACTTCTGGTTTGAGGGAGGTAAAAAAAAAAACACTTTGCTGTTCTGACAAGCAAACTTTTAATGAACTGATGCAGGCAATGTGAAGAAAGTAGGCTGGAATATTCCCCCAGGGGCTGCCACAGAGGTTTGAAATGACCCTGAACTGAAACAAGTTAAAGCACGACGATGCTGCACAGGAGCTGGCAGCCACTGCCAGATCAGGTATGAAGTCGCATAGACTCTAAAGCAGCACTTCTGTGACGGGATCAAAAACTGAATGACGGGAGACTACAAGAGGATCTGATTCAGGTATTCAAAAACCTCAGAAGAATTGACAAGATCAAACCAGTACGCTTAAGAATCAATGGTGAAATGCAGACCAGAGGCTTTAAGTGAAAAGTAAGGAGAAACCTGAGAAAGGTAGACACTTCTTTACACAGCTGGCTACTTACTACCAAACATAATTTCTGCAGGGCCATTGTATTAAATGTATAACTCTATATGACTTTATCTTAATAATTATTCTGTTTACAAGCACTTTTGGGTTTTACAAAATCAGCAGGAGGATTTATTTCTCTATATTTGGTATAGTTTTATTTATTAAGTATTTGTACCACTGCTATTTAAATTCCAGCTGTTAATCACTTTAGTTTGCTGCTATGACCTCCCTGCTTGCACAAGAAGTGATCAGAAACCCTTTCTGTTTTCTCCCTGAGATGTACATTTGTCAGAATCGCCTGCAATTTTCACAGCCTGAGCAACACATCGTCCATATACAAATGTATGTTTATTACAGGAGTGATGTGGCTCCAAGTCTCGTCAATGTAAAGTATTTTTCCACCCTTTTATACCATCTCTGATATTCTCAGAATATTTAACATCACTTTATTAAAGCTTAATTATCAGATGATTCTGTATGAAGGAACATCACATACTTTGTTTAATCAAATTTACCTTCTGCTTAGGCTGAATGATCATGGCAACATATTTAACATATTTGTTTGAACTGGAGAAAACAAGATATAGGAAAAATGCAGGTATAAGGGTTGATTTCCTGTTATTCTGGGTGTTAAGGAAGGATAGACCTGCTATAGTTCATTTCAAGTCTCTGTGATGTTAATGAACCTATACTTAGAAGGTTATCATGGATGAGTTACAAGAGAACAGACAGTATAATGACTTCAATAAGTCTTCTTATACTGTCACCATTGGCCATTGTATGCTCATTTATTGTCACTAAAAATTCACGAACATATTATAATAGTTAGAACATTTATGTTTTTGTTCCTTTTTGTACTAATTGAAACAGAGCAGCACAAGCAAAAAATGCCAATAGCCCATTAATGAATGTCCTAACTCATCCCCCCCCAGTCAAATGAATGACTGCACATAATTAGCAGGTTTTTATTAAAACGCCACTTTACAAGACAAGAGCCACTGCAGCATTTCATGATGTAGTAGCACTTACATTAACATTAGAAAGATATAATAATAAAATTATTAATTATAATGTTTCACAGAGTTATACAGAGACAAAACAGCTAAATTATGCAATGATTCTTATGATGTTTGCAAAAATGTATACACAGTGGTCTGTAATGACAGTGTATGCAGATTATGGAGTTACTATAGTTTCCTTAGGAATGATGCTTTTATATGTATACAATTTAGCATGTAATGAATGGATTTAGTCTTTAAAAGGAATTATGAAAGGATATTAGTGGTTATAAGCACTTACTCTCACAATGAGCAAAAAATGCCAATGAAGCAAATAAAGCACAAATGTTTTCAAATCAAGAACCATCTGTTATTTGTGAAATGAAAATACTGCAGCTGACAGTTTTGACATGACTGAAGAAATAATCTTCAGCGTATTTTGAAATAAACATACATTTTGGTTTCATAGGTTTGTGATGGGACGTGCTATTTACTTTATAATATTAGACATTCCTCTGTCTTTCTGTGATAAGAGTTTTTTTAAAAAAAAAACAAGAATTGTCTCTGGGGGAGTTCAAAGTAACTTGTATTTAATTGTAGATGAATACTTGAAATTCACCATATTGTACTTTTACTGTATTGTTATACTGTATCTTGCAATTTTGGATGAAGACAAATGCAGATATCTCCTTCTCCTTCCCCTTTACCTAATTTCTCTTATTCCCCTACTCTTGCTCCTAATCCTACTTCTCTTTCTAAAGTAATTGTAAGATGTGAGTTATTAATAGCATGATCATTGGTAATGTTTGTGCTGAACTAATTACTCTTGTATACCAGCTCTGAAAATATCTCAGTACACAATTTAGCATGGTTTTAGATTCAAAATGAACAAATAGATATAAGTTAATACTCTGCAAACACCCGAAGAATGACATTTATTATAGATAAATGAAGAGTATTATATAAAAGTAGCAAAAAACATTAATAATAATTGCTTACACTTATATAGCGCTTTTCTGGACACTCCACTCAAAGTGCTTTACAGGTAATGGGGATCCTCTCCATCACCACCAGTGTGCAGCCCCACCTGGATGACGGGATGGCAGCCATAGTGCGCCAGAATGCTCACCACACACCAGCTATCAGTGGGGAGGAGAACAGAGTGACGAAGCTAATTCAGAGACAGGGATTATTAGGAGGCCATGATTGGTAAGGGCCAATGGGAAATGTGGCCAAGGCGCCAGGGTAACATGCCTACTCTTTTCGAGAAACGCCCTGGGATTTTTAATGACCACAGAGAGACAGGACCTCGATTTTACATCTCCTCTGAAAGACGGCACCTTTTTACAGTATAGTGTCCCCGTCACTATACTGGGGCATTAGGACCCACACAGACTGCAGGGTGAGCGCCCCCTGCTGCCCCTACTAGCAACTCTTCCAGCAGCAACCATAGTTTTTCCCAGGAGGTCTCCCATCCAGGTATTTGCCAGGCTCACATCTGCTGAGCTTCAGTGGGCTGCCAGTTGTGAGTTGCAGGGTGATATGGCTGCTGTCCATACTACTATTGTATATACATATACAGTATATGCATTTATTGTACTGTGTATATATATAGTATAAATAAATACAGTATCTAAGATGTGAAAAAGACTTTTGTCTATATGTTGATGCTTCTGTTACATCTTCTAGACAATGTTGGGGAAACGGTAAAAAAGGTTAACGGATAGTTAAAAGTGTAAAATTTAAATAATAGAATATTATTCAAAGCCCAAGGATTATATTGTATATAATTTCAGTCACAGTATAAAATATATTGTTGCTTAGGAATTTGTTGAGAGAATGGCAGCCAGGAACAATCACAGTCTTAAATGTTCTATTTTTATTCTTTTTACTACATGTTCTACATTTAGTGAAAGAACTGAAATGTTTTAGAGTTTCACAAAGAAGAGTATGAGGAGACCCAATTCTCATATTCCAGATTCACAAAGGGATTGACACAGTAGACTTATTTGGAATCTACAGTGAAAAACAAACCCGAAGATCACAGTTAAAACTATGGGGAAGTGTATTTAAAACTCATAACAAGAGAGGCACTTCTTTATACAGAGCGAAAATAGAGTCTAAAATAAACGAACCACCCATGTTGTCAATGCTGATACCAAGGCTGCTTTAAAGAAATACTGGATAAGGGTTGCAGTTTTTATGGACATGATCTCAGAGGTGGCACCTCCGTTGAAACCAGTCATTGCTCATAATGTTTGTTGAAATCTCAAAACCATGTTGTTACAGCAGCACAAATCATTCTTCTCCATATGTGGTGCAGGGGTTGTAATGGTAAGCTGATTTAACGAAGACTTTTTTTTTTTTAAATGGCACATAATTAATTCATAATTCCAATTTGAAGAAGAATTGATAGATTAGGCAGTCGGGGGCAATAGTTGTGAATCTCCGTTTCTTCAGTTCAGACTAACTTCACTGCTTTACTGCTGAATATCACTAAAGTAAAACGCAAACCAGCTTCCAATGGAAGGAACTAAAGGTCAAATGTCTTCCCCTGTCACAGCCTTTCAAGTTTCAGCTTGTACTGTATTAAGGTTTGCACCACCAAGTTCACCAGTCAGAGAACTTCAGATGGCCTCTCCTGTATTAGTCTGTTGATGTCATTTTCTACTTCATTTATTAATGTAATTGATCAATTACGGGACTTGGAGCAATTTACTCTGGCTTTATGTCTTACTGGCTTACGGTTACAAAAAGATCTGTTTGGCAGCCCTTTAGTGATTTTCATTTATGAAACATGGCGTATTTTACGTATGGTTCTGTTTCATTGTTTCAAAGAAATTTATTTAATAATAAAATGTGTTGAAAAAATTGAAAGTGTTCAATGTGAGCAGCCAAATTTCAAAGTGGTATTCTGGATCTAAGCAAATTACTTATGTACAATGTATTTTAATATGACAGTTAACACAATTAGAATGGATTATTTTAAAAAAGTGTATTACATTTACTGTAATATAAGTAATATTTTCCTGTTTAAAAAGGTGCTATATATTTTGTGCTGTAATGTTATTTTTTAATTCATAATATCTTTTAATAGTGTGATGTGGAAGCATTTTATAGCGAGAGGGTCATTATTACATGAAATGAAAGGTGTCTGGAATATATTAAAATCATGCATTGATTTTAAAATTAATGGTAAGTGCATGATAAATGTCTTCTGTGTTTTTGACATGAGGGTGGAAAGGATTTTCCAAGGGAGAGTTTTTAACAGTATCAGGACGAATACTAACCACTTTTCGTCGTGATACTTGTAGTCTTAACTTTAAAATTTGGCAGCAAGGAGGACCTGCCACTGTTATGTCCATGCATATCCTGTCTTGTGTAACAGATTGAAGCATACAGTTCATAGCTTTTAAAGCATTATTTTAATATATTTTGGCCTTGTGGACCAAATAGGCTAAAAAAGCTGATTTTCTTCTCAGCTCTAATCTTTTGTATGGTCTTGTTTTTTTGCTTGTTATTAATCTCCTTTAAGGAATGGAAGCCCAGAGCTGAAAGCAGTTCTATAAAGATTAGATCCTTTCCTCATGAAATCCATGAGGGACACAGCTGTGTCACTCTGAACCATCCCTGATGAGAGCTGGGAAACATAAGAGAAACTGACACTTGGATTGCATTCTGATTTTAGAATCAACTAATTTGTTTTGAAAAAATACAAACGTACTTTCTAATTTTTTTGTTTCTGTGTTTCTGCTTCTGACATTTTGAATCTGCTTATTTTTCTCCCATTGTTCTTACCTTTTTGCAAATTATATGTGCATGTGACCATATATATTTAGGCTTACTGTATATGAAGAAGGAGGAGGCATAGAGCTGGAAGGTGAATTATTTTTTATTCTTAACCGGTTAAGGACTCAATGTTTCATTGTATCAATGTTTACAGGGATAGTAAGTTGAAACCTCCTGTAGTTTCTGTGGGTTCTCAGAAATTTCATTAAGTACTTTGAGAAATAAAACCATGCTTTGTTTGTCTGGGTTGGTGCCGTGAGGCACCTGTGTAACACCATACCAGGGCAGACAGCACAACTATCCTCCTGTCAAAGAAAAAGACATCATGGAGGTCAAGAGAACATTCATTGCAAATGAAGAAGAATTTAAGGGTTTAAAAGAAAAGGTGGGAGTGAAGATTAGTGAAATGTGAGAAAAGACAGTACAATTATGGGCTTGAAAGGCATATTGATTTGAACTGAGATACTGGAAAAAATGACACACCTTATTTGAGAAAATGTGTATCCCTTCCTCTGAAGATTACAAAGAAAGGACCTCTTCAATTTGCATTCAGGACTTTTTTATTATATGTTTGTGCAATCGGCTTTCATTAGTTAAGCATTAATATTCAACGCCGCAGGCTCTATCAGCTGATGGTTGACCAAGGTGATTAATTTTTCTGAGCTGAAGGCAGGGATGCTAAGTCGAAACCAATGGTAGTTATCTAGGTAGTTCTGCCCCACTGTGAAGGGCACTAATACTGTTATATGGTGAAATGTAATTGTATTTGCAGGGAACATACTAAAATGCTTTCTGTGAGCTAAAAATGTTTTAAGATATTCCCAATCAGGAACAATCCATGTTAATTTATTTTATTCATCTCAAGCTTTTTAAACAAACAGTACATAATACTATGTATAGTGTCACGGATGTTGGAAGGGACGAACCGTGGAGAAGCAGGAGAGCGAAAAAGACCCTATGCGTAGCGGCGAGACGGGGGTTAGCGCGGGCTCAGCTGTTCAGGAAGTGCCGTATAGAAACCTATGCCCTCAGGTAGCGGATGTGGGATGACCTGGTGCTAGGCGGGTCTCAGGACAACCGAATGTCAGTGCTGAGCGAAGGAGAATGAGAAACCTGGAAATATATACCCCCAGAGAGAGAGACACCGGAAGGACAGCAAAGCACAGGAAACTATGGACAGGACAGAGTAGGAGCGCCCCCTGGTTGCAGAGGGAATGACAGTACTTCCCCCTTCATGGGCGGCTCCTGACGCCCATACAAATAAGTTAGCTGCACAGCACTGGGGGGAGGAAAAACCTCATTTAACTGAAAGGAAACCTCTGGGAGTCCACGGCTAAGAGCTGCCCCCTCCTCCAGGGTATAAACCTTTATTGGGTAGAGGAAGGGGGGATCAGGTAGAGCTCCGGAGACTGAAAACAAAAAAGACAAGTACACAAGCACAAACCATAACAAACATAAACCTGGGAGACCAGGGAAACAAACCACAAAAAAGTTCAGAGACACATGGGACAGGGGGACCACAGAGAAGGGGAAACCTGGAAGTGAAAAATCAAAACACCAAGCAAAAAACAAGAATAAAAACACAAAAATCTGGGAAAAATACAGCAGATTGGGCAATAGGCATGTTCACATTCTATCACTGATATCGAATTGGACAACCCGAGGAAAGCCAGGCTGCAGCCCACTCACAGGCACGGATGACTGGAGAGATATCCAGCAATAAGAATGGAGGAACAGCAAAAAAGGCTCACCAAACTAACGCTGATATCGGCAGAAGACAACCCGAGGAAAGCCAGGCTGTAGCCCGCTTACAGGCACGGATGTCAGGAAGGTGATATCCAGCAATTAGAATGGGAGAGGAAAAAAGGCTGTCATGGAAATATACCTATCAAGGAAGCCACGAGAGAGAGTTCTCACCTGAGTAAAGTCTTTATTTCAATATTGCAATATTGGGAGCCCTGCTGTCACTCTGCAGAGTGCGTCAGAGACTCCCAGTATTGCAATATTGAAATAAAGAAATAATGCACACGTGTTGCATTACAAGACAGTTTGGACCTACGTTTCTAGCTCCCTCTCAAGAAATTGGTAATCATGGAAGACCATTTGTCGGGATCTGGTTTCACACACTGTGCATATGTTTCATCCTGAGAAAAAAATCAAGAGAATATTCTGTCTTCTGAAATGGGTCAATGATTGTTCTTAAACAGCATACCAGGAGTGGCGATGTTGCCTGCCAAAACGGGCTGCCGTTCATCACACAGGCCATCTGTAAAACAATTTGAGGCTGCTTTGTTTCTTCTTGTTGTTCCATAGAAAAGCAATTTAGTAAAGTGTAGGTTGCCACCCCATATTGTGAAAAGGCATTGATACTTGGAATGTACTTCACTATATTTTTCAGTACCTGGTGTACATAGGTACATAGATACTCCTAATTGCTTTGTAATGTCAATTGCAGATTCAAAACATCCACTTAAAAATATCAGGAGGTAAAAGACTTTCATTTTAATCATAAAACCATTGGTGTACAATTGTAAACCATTGTGTTTTTTACCTTTGGTATCAGTGTTATTCAGAAATGTTGCAACTTTTAATCAGAGAATTTATGCCTCCATAAAGGATTACTTGTAACTGTGATTGACACGACTACTTTACTATTTGATACTTTACTTTACTATAAGGGTTGAAAGCTTGCTCAGCACCTGCTCCAAAGCAAATTTTTATCTTGGCTTAAATTATTATTATTAATGAAATATTCGAATGCTTCTTAAACGCCACCTGTTAAGACTAAGGATCTAAGTGTGATCATGAAAAAAAAGGGATAACAAAATAAACAAAATATCATAGTACATAGTACAAAGAAAGAATCCAGTTCTGTTTTTCTTTACAAGTCCTTTCACATTCATCTCAAAACATTTTTATGTTTTTCACTGAGACTGATGATGAAAAGCATTGGAAGCGCCAGTTCCTTTTTAGTGGAGAGTATTTAGAGCTGAGATACAGTAGCTGTGCAGTTTGGTAGATTTTGCAGGAGTGCTTTCTGAGATATTTGAGACTTTAACTTCACTATCAACACAATTGTGAGTTTTAGGCATCTTGAGGACAAAAACTGACTAAGGTTTGCTTAAGATTACTTTGTTATCCCAAACTACGCCACTGGTCGGTATAAGACTCGGAGATATAAAAAATAAAGGAGAAAATTGCAGTTCTATTAACTTCTTAGAATAAATAAATCAGAATATTATCCTGTTATATCACTTACGTAGTGCTCTCCTGTAGTAGCAGGGTCCTTGTGTCTTCACCCATGTTAATAAAATCTCCAGGCACAGCCCCTTCCCAAGATGGAGGGATATTTCCCAATATACTGCATGTTTAATTTATTCACATTTGAAATATAATAAAATAAAAACACTAATGCCTGTGCAATAGATACAAATTTCAAAACAAGATATAAATGATATAGATTAAGGAAGGAATAGTATAAAGCCGGAGCCTGTCACTGTCTTGAGCTTTTTCACTATCACTTATGCTGCTTTGATTTTTATTTTTACAGTTTTCCTCTCAGCTAGATTGTTTTCCAAGAAACATTCTCAGTGGTGAAATTATCAGTGCCATATTGTCACATTTACATTTTTCAGCAGGAAATTGGCACTTTTTACATAACAGAGTCTCAACTGATAGCACTATTGATGCATTGCTTAAAATACATTTTAAATTACTAAATGCAAGTACAAGAAATGGAGATAAGTGTGATAAAATCTATATGCTAACAAGGTTAACAAAGTACAGCATTGTCTTGTTATTTTTAATGCCTGTTTTGTGGCATTAAAATCTTACAAGTTTCCCAAGTTCAGCTTTTACCTGTCACTTTGAAATACAGTAATAAGGACCTGCAGGCATAATGTAATGTCTTATTTTTGGTGTGATATGCAGTCACTTTCATTTTTATTTTTAGGTAAATAAATCTGTGCTCTCTCACTATTTCAGTATATTACAAATATTAATGTAGTTGAACTGTCAATGTAGGCTTTTTATACCACCTTCTGAGCATGTAAAGTTCATGTATGTTATGAAGGGTAAGTGCAAGACGTAATGGAATGGGATCCGAACTATCACAAACTATTCTTGTTTAAAACAGATGATGAATATATTATAAAATCATTTTATTTAGTATAGATTGTGTCCCTATACCTTTTTGTAATACCTTTGCTTTTCTACTGAAGAGTTAATAGCAGAGGCTGTCCTAATTTTGTGCTCTGTCTGGAATAGAGATCTACTTTTAGAAGATCATGATATTTTAAGGTCTTGTGCAGATTTCAGCCTTCATGCAGATATTATGCCATGGGTTCATTAGAAACCATTTTACAATTGGGTTCATAATAATTAAGTGTTGAGAAGAGGTAACAAAGATACTTAGGTTTTGATGTTTAACTAGAACATAACATTTTGCAAATATGATGATGCCATTTGGCTCATCAAGGTTATTTTTATGGCTAATTGATCCTCAGTATCTCATTCATCTGTGATTTAAAGTGTGGTTAAAATAGAAAAGTAACATAAGACAAAGTATAAAGCTTTCTCTTGTTACTTTAGCTTTTATTCAAGAAACAAAGATAGGTACTATTCATTCCTACAATTCCTGTAGCTCAAACACCGAAAGGTACATAGCTCTTCTCTGACTCCAAGGTGTTAGATCAGATTGATTGAAGGTATTTTGCTGACAAGGTTAAACACTTTGCTTGAATAAATGTGGATGAGAGAAACATGGTGCATGATGTGCTTATAGTGAGACAAGAATAAAATTCTTTGGCCAGCCCTAAATCAAAGCTGTTCATGCATGCTATGGGAAAAGAAAATCGGAACTTAGACATAACTGGAATGAATTGAAGCCAGCAAAAATCTAGCACAAAAAAACCTGTTGGTTAACAAAACTGAAAGTTGTATTGATTCAATTAGGTAGGTAATTACCATTATTTTGATTCTAAATGTATAATACCAACTGTGATATTTTGTGAATGTAAAAATGACACATATCTGTTCTCATCTAACAATATAATATTGTCTTTATGCATGAATGTAGCAATGTTCTACTTTACAGGTAAACATTGCCAGATGCATATTTATTAAATCAATGTCTACCGGTGTAGTATATGGAATTGTAAGTATATAGCAGCTAATTTATGGGGGAGAATCTCATTGAGGTTATTGGTTCAACAGCATGGCTGGTTAGTTTGTTCCAGACTACTAGAATACATAGAATAGATTTATTTCTAATATTCATTCAAAGGTGTTAATTCAAAATTGTACTTAAGTGAATAATTAGGTCACTTTAAAGCCATAAAGAGATTTTAATTATCATACTCTCAGGTCCTCATAAGAATTAATCAGCCACAGACCCCTTTAAAGATATACTTTTGTAGGCGGACACATGTAAGAGCACATGTCTTTCTAGTTTATTCTGATATTAACAATATCTACTTCATTTATTCCTAACCTCATTATTTGTGGCAGAACTCTTATCAACAAACCCATCTATCCTGTTCAATGCTGTATGGCCATGCCTTCAAATTTTTCATTGCTATACCAAACAGTTTAAATATACTAGCAGAAATTACTAATTCTTAAAGGAAGTGATGTATGCAAGCATATTTATGACCATTTTGTTAAAAATTACTGTACTGAAATCTTTATAATAATTAGAAAAAATTAAATGTGTTCCCAAATGTAACATATTTACCTTGCAGGTACCCTTAGCTAAATTATCAACTCACACACACCCTTCGAGTTGTACAGTTCTTTTGTAAAATAAGGACACATCCAGTTGTATTCACAAATAATTTTATGTTCTTAGAGTATATTAGGAAGGTGAAGACATGTAGACTTGGAGGCAGTTACTGTAACTGTTAGGGAAAGTGAAGATGTAAGTGACTCTAGGGATTACATTGAGTAAGAATAAACAATATTGTTCTTTCCTGTAGACACTTTGGACACATAGTGTATCTAGACTTCTGAATTAAGCTGTGTATGTGTATAACCTTGGCTTTATTAATGGAAAAGCATGATTAGAAGTCTGTTTATGTGGTTCTGGTTCCTTGCTTTGTAAAATGGCCAGAGAAACAAATATCGTAGCAGTTGCTTGCTCTTAAAAGACACCATAACCTTGAAAGGTGTTCCTTGCAATATATGTGTATAGACTCTTTCTATTTGGGTAGCTATGCCATGTGATGTAACCGATGGTGTGTGCCTGCTATACTTTATGTAGAGCTTTTCAAGGCCTGTGCAAGGAGATCCATCAATATTCCATATGAAGATGCTTCCGTCAAACAGCAAAAACAAAAAGAATCCAGGAAGGATGATACCTCATCCTTTGATAGGTATTAAATTAAGTCGTTATCCCAGTCATTCTGAAATTAATTTCTTTTTTAAATATAAAAGAGAATTGCTTTTATCTGTACTGTAAATCAAGCTATGTTTAATGAATGACTTTAAAGCCTTTGGTTGGATTTTATATTACTCTAATCCTTTCCTTGTTCTCTATCACATTTACAATCCAATGGATAATCCTTTTCAAGGTGAAGAAGGAGTCAGTAGTGGGTGACCATCTGCTGAAGCATGCCTGAATAAGAGACAGATACTCAGATTCACGTAATTCAAGTATTTACAGATCAATTTATTTCAGTTAAAATGTTGAGAAAATGACTGATGGTTTGCCTTAGTAACTTATCGGTAGGATGTATTGTTATTGCAACAAGTTTGCAGGAGAGTTGCAGTAATTTGGATATTTCTCAACATTACTAATACTCTAGATTTCTTATGTTGTTCCATAAATACAAATGAAAAATATCCACATTTTATTGAACACTCAATTAGAAGTTTTCACAATGCCCTAAAGCAAAACAAACCACTTTTTTAAATAGGTAATGTATCGCACCATAATCAGGCACACATGATAGCCAAACTGGCTTTACCCTTTGCACTAAATCACTTCTGAAGTTACCATTACCAGTAATCTGGGTAATGGTCTGGGCTTTAGGGCACTGTCCTCATTATACACTGCTGTGCTGTCTCATTCAACATGTGACACCATGTACTCTTTGAGAATCAGATCTATCCCGTGCATGTATTATATTAAAGATAATAAATACATATGAAATAAGTGCAGAAAAGGGAGATCTAATAACCATATTAAAATGAAAAAGCAAGAAATGGATTACATACTGGATTTTAATCTGTGAGACAAAGGAGTGTAAGTAGACTTTGTTCCAGACATTTAAAACGTTCCTGTATTGTTGTGTTTTTAATTAAATGCAATTATCAATCACCAGATAATTGGAGTTTCAACACCTTAATTCAAATGCTTCATTTAAATTGTAAAAGGAAAGTAAGCAGGTAACCTCACAAATAATTTTGCAACACAAATGATTTGATTCATGTATCCTCAATAAATCACAGTTGACATCTGTAAGGCAGCAGTGGTTAAGACAGCCCTGCTCATTCCCATAAGGAATAACTGCAATTAGGTAGATATTTTATTATCCACAGCTGTGAAAATTTGTCTTTGGCTTCTCCTGTAAGAAGTACATCAAACATTAGACACACACAAACCAAAACATAAAAATCACATACAGGTGCATTAAATCATAAAAACAGTACATAATAGATAAGTAAATAAGAAGTGGGAGGGGGTAATTTAATTACATTCATTAAGCAGTTTTTATGGTCCATTTTGCAATCCTAAACCATCACCAGGGTGGGAGGACTGCTGGAGTCAGGAAAAAAACACCCGGCCATGATGTTGATGGTGTTGAAGTCGATGCCATGTTTTCTGTCAAAATAAGGTTGGCTGAGATCCTGGGATTAATTACCTACTTACTATCTCATGGGCGAGATGGAGTGAATGGCTCCCTCTTTTTAAACCTTTCTTCTTATAACCTTACCTTACAAATGTGCTTGTAGTGTTATTGAGCGAACTGTTGGATTCCTCAAAATGTAGTTGTGAAATTTTTTATATACTTCCGTGTGACAGAACAATGAACTCCTGAGAAAGTGAGCAATATTATGCTACTTTGTTGTACATTTTCTTATATTGCTCTGCACAGTTGTTGTAATATTAACCTTTTAGAGGAAATGTTACAATGTTTGAGGGAAACGCTAAACTACTGTGTATAAGTACTATACTTACGCAAAGTTTTAAGTTGTGAAATTAAAATTAACATTTGTACTGTAAGTGATGCCCTGAAATTTAACATACTGTTCTATAAAAACAAGTAGCTTTGTAATGCAATAGCAGGGAGAAATCATTGATTTAAGGTAAAAGCCTGAATATCAGCCACATCCCCCAGAACTTTCAGGACGTGTATACCTCAGCATTCTCCTGAAAGGTTTGTCAGTCATGTCAAACCCAGCTTGCTGTACTCTGAAGCAGGACATCATTAATACGTCTGTGCTCTCCCATCGGCAGAGTCCCGTCATGTCCTCCCTCTCCCCATTCAAGCACATTATGCCTGTGCCGAGGAAGCTGGCGGGGGTTGCTCTCTGGAGAATGCAACTGCCTGGTTTCCTGTGGCACTCTCTCCTCCATTGCACCAGTGGTGGCCCTAATGACCACAGGTGGCCGCATTTATCTACTGACTTAAGCAATTAAAATAATTGAAACAGGAACTGAAATGAGTCCATCTTATGCAGTTCCCTACACTATGCACCTTATTTCATTGTAAATTAGTGTACAAATATGTGATGCGTTTCTTGCTTTCATTCTTCTAATCCTTGTAAGCTGTCATGGATAAAAGCCTTAGCCAAATTACTGCATAATATAACATATAACTTGGACTAAGTCTTAGTTACACATCGTAATAAGGGTACAATTTGGTAATCAAGTATTAGTTTGCCTTTTATTTCATTAGGCTTCAGGATCTTGAAGAGAAATATTTTCTTCTGCCAATAGAGTCTTTAAATAACAGTTGTAAAAATTATCAAGCCATAGCAATGATTACCTTTCTATAATGTTTTATGTTTAGATAACTTCAGTCCTTGTGAGTATATTCGTTTTGGTGACACGGACATCATAGTAAGAATGTATGATCTTTATATTCTTTACAGAAAGTGCGTATAAGATAATGATTTGCCATCAAGAGGAAATGGAGGCACACCAACCTCTGGGCCAACAAAGCTTGCAATAGCTTTTGCCTCAAGGTTTCCAGACTCTCTTGCTCCTAAGTGGTCAGTGTCTTGGTACAGCAGGTTGCTTCTTCTGAGGTCAGGGCTTTTGTCAGTCTTCTTGAGTCCCTTCCAGTGTTGTATACAGACATGTTGGATGTTCGAGGATGCACTAGCCTCCACAACAACCCATGAACCTTTTTTTGCTTTTTTAGGAGATGTTGCTTGACTACCTGAGCCATAAATATTGTCTTTACATGTCTCCATTTTCCGGTTACACATCTCAGATTCTATGCTTTATTGTTTTTTCTAAGGTCTTCTTTGAAGGCTTTAGTCATCTTGCTTGCTTCGGCTGCCGAGTAGAATTTCTTCTTTTATCTCCTTCCCTTTTCTTTCCAGTTTTGCTCTTTAAAAGAAATGTTGGATCCTTATTAGTTGTATCTTATTTCTTTACTGTGCATTTACAGGCTGCTCTGTCTGGTTAGATATTGAAGTCAGGTTTCACATGTGGACGAACACACTTCTAAATCCCTTTCATGTCAAATTGCACTGCTTAGCTAATGCTGTTGTTTTGGGGTAATGGGAGCACCAACAGTATTTGGTAAATGGCTCCCTCAGTGTTTAAATAATTGATTTGTTGATTTGGACAAAAAATGTTTTTTAAAAAATATATTCAAAATCATGGGTGTTCAATACCAAAATCTCAGATGAATGTCAGATCATTGAAATTCTTTTGCAACTACTTGTGTGAGCCTAATCTTGCAGACAGAACATACAAGTATAAATGAAACCCAGCCTATGTCTGTGTCTCTCAGCTGAAAACTGCAGTCTCAGCTGGTCTCTAAGCAGGGAATTACCTGTGCTGGGTTTGATCCAGAGCATATTGTGTTTTAGAATGAAGCTAGAAAAAGGAACTAAGGTTTATTAAAGAGTGGCTAAGTGACAATGCATTGCTAAAATCTAATCTAATTAAAATTTAATTTAATTATATTATTTTATTAATAGTGTATGTAATATAAATATGATTTATACTAGATAAAAAAATCAGTAGTTCTGTCTGAACTTGGGAAAAAGAATAGTTTCAACACGACAGTAAATAATAATAAATGCATTACTCACTGTGACCACTAGAGGCGATCTAATTAACACATTTTTTCTCTCTGTGGACCTGTGGCGGGAGTTTACGATTTTAGATGTGGAGCTGATCAGTATGCGTTTTAGAGTCTGTTGCGTTTTTTTTTTTACCGAATTTGCTACAAATGTCTTCTTCTTCTTCTTCTTTTTCACAGCCTTAGTCCCAGACTGTCCTGGGGTCAGCTGCTTTGGTTGCTCTTCTCCATTTGTCTCTGTCGAGCACATCTTCCTCACTCACTTCACATACCTCCATATCTTTTCTCACACAATCTATCCATCTCTTTCTAGGCCTGCCTCTTCCTCTGTTACCTTCCACCTCAAATTCCATTACCCTCTTTGTTACTTCCTCAACGTCCCTCCTCATGATATGTCCATACCACCGTAACCTCGCTTCTCGCATCTTCTCAACCACATCCACCACCCTACATCGTCTACGGATTTCTTCATTTCTGATCTTATCCTTCATTGAAATCTGCAGAATCCATCTCAACATCCTCATTTCAGTTCTTCTCATCAAGTTCTCTTCCCTCTTTCCAACTGCCAAGCATTCAGCTCCATATAGTAATACAGGTCTAATCACAGTCTTGTACATTTTGCACTTTAACTTTCTGGGAATTTTCCTGTCACAGATTATTCCAGTTATTTCTCTCCACTTGTTCCATCCAGCTTTCACTCTTTGTTTTACTGCCTCCAGTGTTTCTCCTCCCTTTACCAGTTTTGATCCAAGGTATTTAAAGTCATCAACTTGTTTCAGTTTTCCTCCATTTGTCTCCTCAACATTGGTCATAGTATCTCCTCTTCTCTCCATTACCATTATTTCAGATTTTTCTGCATTCATTTTCAGTCCACCCTTTTCCAGACTCCTCTGCCATTTGAACACTTTCTCCTGTAGTTCTACTTCTGAGTCTGCCATCAGTGCCACATCATCAGCAAAGATGAGTTCCCAAGGCACTTCTGTTCTTACCTCCTCTGTCAGTGTGTCAATAATGTTTATGAAAAGGAAAGGACTTAGTGCTGATCCTTGGTGTACTCCAACTGTGATTTCAAACTCTTTTGTCTCTCCCTGTTGTGTTATCATCTTTGTAGTTGTATCTCTATAGGTTGCTTGAACTAACTTCACCATGCTTTCTGGTACTCCTTTCTTCCTCAAGCACCAATACACCACCTCTCTGGGCACACGGTCATATGCCTTCTCCAAGTCCAGAAAGGCCACATACAGCTTTTTCCCTTTCTCTAGTGTCTTCTCCTGTAACTGTCTCATCACAAAAATGGCATCTGTTGTGCTTTTCCCCGCTGAGAATCCAAATTGTGAGTTGTGGATCCTGATTATCTTCCTGAGTCTCTTGTCCAGAATTTTTTCCAGGATTTTCAATCCATGTTCCAGAAGTTTTATTCCTCTATAGTTTTTACACTCCATTGGGTCTCCTTTCTCCTTGTAGATGGTAACCATACTGCTTTTTGTCCATTCTTCTGGAATTCTCTCTTCCTTTGCAATATTGTTTAGCAATCTCGTCAGCCACTGAATCCCCTCTTCATCGAGGTTCTTAAAGTGTTCTGCTGCTATTCCTGATGGTCCAGTTGCTTTGCCCACTTTCATCTCTTTGATAGCTTCTGTCACTTCCTTTACTGAAATTTCTTGGATTGGTCCACACACTACGTCTGCCTCCACTAGGTTCTCCCTCTCATTTTCTACATTTAACAGATTTTTGAAGTACTCCAGCCATCTTTGCTTGATCTGTTCTTGTTTAATCAAGACTCTGCCTTCTCCATCCTTGAGTACCGCCACCCGGATAATATCTTTTTTCTGTCTCGCTCTATGTTTAGCAATCTTGTAGATTTGGTCCTCTCCTTCCTTTGTTTCAAGTTTCTCATACCATTCTTTCCAGGCTCTTTCCTTTGCTCTTGCTACACTTCTTTTTGCTACCTTCTTTAGTCTCTTATATTCTTGTAATTCTCCAGTGCCATCTTTCAGTGCCTTGTATGCTTTTTTCTTTTCCTTCAGTGTTTCCTGAACTTCCATATCCCCCCACCACTCTTCATTTTCCCTCGGTCTGCCTCCTCTTGTCTTTCCACAAACCCTGGTAGCAGCCTCTTCTAGGATGTGGCTCATCTCAGTCCACTCTTCTTCAACTGAAGGCTCCTCTGTTTCCTCTGTGTTGTTTTTCATTTCTTTCACCAGCCTGTTGAAATCTACTTTGTTTTCTCTCAGTTTCCACACTTTTGTTCGTGCTGGGTGTTTCCTCTGCCTTATTCTTCGCTCCTTCAATATTGTGATGTCCATCACCAGTAGCCTGTGTTGTCTGGTAACAGCCTCATAGGGCAGGACTTTAGCATCTTGGACTTTCGCTCTATCAATTCTTCTCACTAATATGTAATCTATTTGGGTATCATGGCCTCCACTCCTGTATGTCACCTTTTGCTCATAATTCTTCGTGAACCCTGTGTTCACTGCAAACAATTCAAGAGCTTGGAGTGTTTCTAGTAGCCTTCCTCCTTCTTCATTTCTCTCTCCTAGCCCTCTCTGACCATGTTCATCTGGATAATCTGGGCATTTCTCTCCTAAATGTGCATTGAAGTCTCCTCCAATTACCACCATTTCATTTCCTGGGATTCTGCTAACCACTTCTTCGAGATCTTCCAAAAAGCTATCCTTTTCCTCCTGTGGTCTTCCTACCTGTGGTGCATATACAGAGATGATATTCCATAACCCACTCTCAAAAGCCACCTGTACATTGATAATCCTGTCTGAGTGTCTAACCACCCTCACTATCTTGTCTGCTAGGTCTTTGCACACTATCACACCCACTCCATTCATTTTGGTACTCTTTCCAGCATATAGAATCTTGTATCCCTCTCCTAGGTGTCTTGAGCTGTTTCCTTTCCACTTGGTTTCTTGCACACACAAGATCTCCACTTTTCTCCTTGCCATAGTTTCAACCAATTCTCTCCCTCTCCCTGTCATGGTGCCAACATTCCAACTCCCCACTCTCATTGACTTAACATTCCTTCCAGGCCCCTTCACCTTGTTTCTTTTCTGTAGCCCCCACTCTACAGTTTTCCCCACAGTAGCATAATTTCCATTAGTACCCTGTTGGGACACAGCACTAATGGCGGACGTTGTTAACCCGGGCCCCGGCTGATCCGGTATGTGCTTTGTGTTCTTTGCAACCATGGTTTTGGCAAGATGGTTTTACGTCGGATGCCCTTCCTGACACAACCCTTTTAGTCGCCTCTTACGACAGGCAGGGATACCCAGGAGGTATTCTGATCCCCCTCCCGAGGGAAAATTTGCTACAAATGTATTAAATTAAATTCAAATAAGAAAAATATTTTGCCAACAAAGTGAAGAAATGCAAAAATATTTAATGAAATTTGAAAATCATTTTATTAGAATGTATTTAATATTTTTTACGCACCTTACTGTGCACCCTTTACTGAACATAATCTAATATATGCAGATGTGAAACTGTAAGACATCGAGTTGAACACGAACCCCTTTGTGACTTTTAATACTGAACATTTTAGTTTTTTTATGAAAATTAAAATGTTTTTTCTTTAAAACAACATCTCAGACACTTGATTGTTTTCTTTTCTATATCTGAAATGATTGTCAAAATGCTTATGCAAAACCGGTGCATCTGGTTTATGATTTACTTAAAACTTTTAATGAAATCCTATGTGTACGAAATACTGTTCACCAAGGGAAGTTGATTTTTCTGTTCACTTCCAATATGTTCTGTAGTGGCCGCTTTCTCTGCTGGTAGTACTGTTGCTGTTTTCTAAAAATATACATAGTACATAAACTGTAGTTTCTTGAATCACTGTTGTGGTTTCTCACCTTATTTACATATTCATTCAGTCTAATTTGTATTACCGTATAATATATATTTAAAAATTGTATATGTACAACTTCACTTGATAGATCCAATTACAAAAAACATCATAACATGATAATAACAATATCCCAGATACTAAGAATCTCATGTGAAACCATGCGACACAATCCTGGTTTGACAGAACTGTTGTACTAAATATAATCACGTGATCTATGGGATAATGCCTTTTTTCCTTCGTCATAGTTCCAGTTTCCACAATCAAGGAGCAAGAACAGCTTAGACTGATAGAGAATTGCTTTCAGTAGCTATTTATGAAATCATAATAAACATCAAGAGCCTTGTTTGATTTCTATATTTAGGTATACTGTAAACTAGGTCAAAACCTGCAGTCCTTGAGTATAGCTAATTACTGCACAGCAAGGGTGTCACTTCTGTGACATGGCAGAACTTCACTGCAAAGGAAAAATCTTCATTTAGTGAGGGAAGCAAATTCATGGTGTGAGACTAAACTTTAAAAAAACATTTTGGACAGCTTTTGTGTCTCAATTGATGATCCAGATTAAGACTTTTCCAGAATTTGAAGCAGGAGCACATACAGTACACAGAGTGAAGAATTCTATTTAGTAAATAGTTACTGAAACACATTTTTAATACTTTTCTCATAAATTTGAAATATGCTTTGCAGTTTATTACATGTAAAAGAATGAATGCATGGATCCATATATCATTTGACGAAGCGATACTAAATAATCATTAATGATTTTAGCTCTATCAGTTTAATAATGGAAATAATTATTATTTCCTTTTAGAAATGTTGTCTGTGAAATTGGCACTTAATTTAGTCCTGTAGACTGTACAGGTGTTCTGTGAAAAATAATATTTTCTGTCTGCACTTTTTGAGCTATAAACTACATGCCTGTGAGATGCTGAGCCAAGTACTCTTAGTTTTCATAATATTTTCATAATTTCATAATATTTTCTTAGCCATTTAGTAAGAGATTCCTTATATTCCTGTCTGTCATCTGCACCAAATGAAGCTTGAGAGCATATTGCTTGATAAACAATTTCCCCTGTGATGCTGTTAAGATAGGAAGTGACATTTGCGATCTGTAATAATTTAAGGATTGTTTTAAGGATTTGTTTTGCCAGCAGCCACATCACCCTACAACTCACAACTGGCAACCCACTGCAGCTCAGCAGGTGTGAGCCTGATCAGTACCTGGATGGGAGACCTCCTGGGAAAAACTAAGGTTGCTGCTGGAAGAGGTGTTAGTGGGGCCAGCAAGGGGTGCTCACCCTGCGGTCCATGTGGGTCCTAATGCCGCAGTATAGTGACAGGGACACTATACTGTAAACAGGCGCCGTCCTTCGGATGAGACGTAAAACTGAGGTCCTGACTCTCCGTGGTCATTAAAAATCCCAGGGCGTTTCACGAAAAGAGTAGGGGTGTAACCCTGGCGTCCTAGCCAAATTTCCCACTGGCCCTTACCAGTCATGGCCTCCTAATAATCCCTGTATATGCATTGGCTTCATTACTCTGCTCTCCTCCCCACTGATAGCTGATGTGTGGTGAGCGTTCTGGTGCACTATGGCTGCCGTCGCATCATCCAGGAAGATGTTACACATTAGTGGTGGTGGAGGGGAGTCCCCATTACCTGTAAAACAATTTCTAGGCCAATTTCTAGGCCATCTGGGATTGATTTTCTTAAATTTTATGACAATCAATAACTGCTAAATCTGGTATTACTGGTCTAGTACTGAGTATTTCACACCAGAATGTTTTTCCAAGCTCACCTTATTTTTTCTGTATAACCTTCTTTTAAATATTTTATTTTAAATGGAGAACATGCTGCAATTTGATATATTGTATATAATGTAATTCAATCGCATTATTTTTTACAACAATGAAAGGAAATGCTTTAATAATGTTTAAGAAAGAAATTTGACTTCTTATGTATGGAATGGAATGTCTCTGTAGACTGGAAAACTCTTTTTAATATTAGTCAAAAAGATAAACTCCTATTGTTCTAAGGAATATAATACTTGTTTATTCAGTGTGGTCGTGCTAAATTACTTAATCAAAACTTTATGAAATAGGAAGTAAATTATGGTAGAACACATAAGGCCTTTCAATATTTTTTTTAATTCAGAGCAATATTTTCAATTTGAATGCCAGATGAAATAAATATGATTTCATGTTAATTGCAAACCCAGATTGTAGTGTATATTTAATGAGTACATAGCATGAATTGAAACAAGTTGTTGATTTTCCATTTATAAATAAATTAATTATAAATTGTTGTAGTATATCTGTCAATATACAATACACTTTGACTAAAACAGTATTTCTACTGTATATTGGAGTTTTTTTCATAAATTCTTCAGAAATGCTTAAACAAAGATCTCCCAAGATGTTCAGGCAGTGAAAAACCTCACTCAAGGCTCAGATTAGGTTTTGTAGTCCAAAGGTTTAGGCTGTGACCAGGGTTCCCAAAGAAATAAAGCTGGATTAGCCAAGTACCCCAGGTTGGGTGGTCTTGAGTTGGTGCAACAGTGCAATCAGCCACTCATCCACCTTTGAAAATGTGTTGTTATGGTGCCAGTGGAAATTCCAGGATTTCAGACATACCGTAAACAAAAACAGGGTCATGTTATCTTTAAGAAAAAGTATTTTTTATTCCCCTTTTGTGGTTAGCATTGCATTTATTTCTGAATCTTTTTCCATTTCATCAATCATATTATTCTGCTGTCTTTTTCTTTAAATTACAAGTATAAATTCTGGGTAGTTCTAAAGTCTTTGCAAGAAAAAAAAAACAATTTAGTGAGATTTTGCACAACAGTAAGACAAAAGAAAGATTCAAGATGTCCTCTATGAGATACAGTATTTAGAATGCAAACATTTTATGAGTGCAGTTTTTTTAACTGGTCTCCCCTCCATACAGTGACTGAAGGGGGATTTCATACTTCAGGCAGACAAAAAAATCAGAAAAGTCTTGTCAAGGAGTCAGATTGACTTGCAAGTATTTTTAATTCCTCTGCATTCCCCACCATTATTAGTTTCTCGGCAATGGGTTCTGTTCTGTCTCCCTCATCCATGAGTCCAGGCCACCCTGGTTATGCTTACTTTGTTTCTGAATTTAAAATCAAAATACAGTCCTGTTTCACTATTAAATTTAATCCAGGTTTGCATTTTAAAAGTAGATTATTTTTTCAGATCTCTTTGCTGGATGTAATCCTCAGGAGGCTTGAAGCACAAGAAACAAAGAGACAATTTTACAGTTATGAGGACTAATTTTCACAGAGGAAGATATTTTTAAAAAGTCTGTTTAAATACAAGTTTTGTGTAATATTCTTGTTCGGTTGTATCTTTAATATTGGAAATTCCACAGATGCAGATTGGATAATCTACGAAAGATGTAGGTTTCCTCTCATGATGTTCGTAATCTGTCACTTTTGTGTAATTCTAATTAAAAATGTAATCTGAGCAATGAAGTGTAAAATGTATTTTAAAAAACAAAATTAAGTTTTCTTTCACTTAGTTTTCCATTTTACATCAATATTTAGAAAATTGCTAGTCTAGAATTATCTTGAAAATCAAAGAATTCCCATTTCAGTCTGAAATTAAAAGTCCTAGTTCATTTTTTTATGATACAGTGAAACTGTGATTAATCCTATTACTTTAGTACTGAAATTAGTTTATTTAAATCTTTGTGCATGAATTTAATTATTTGAATGAATGTCATGTCAGAGTTTATAAACAGCTTTGTCTATTCCTTAGTTAAGGATGATATATGGCTTTCTTGCTTAATCCTGATACTCCTGTATTTTGGCATGTACTGTATGTGAAGAAACTCCATATCTCTCCATAAAGACTTCATTATTTAATTTATCTTGTGGTATCCACAGCAATTATAGATTGTTTTATTCCCATAGTTAATTAATTACACATTAGTGGTTGTCACAAAGCATCACAAAGACCCTGAAAATGTTCACTCTCCTATTTTCCATAATTTCCATAATCTTAATTGTTCTTTCTTTTCTCCACTTGAGTGAACCTAGTGCCTTGTGAATGCTCTGACAGGACGTGTTGTGGACACCTTTCTACACATAACATTGGTAATCTTGTTAGGTTTTTGAAAGCTTTTTTTCTTTTTTGTCCACTGTCCTAAACAAGGCTACTCCTTGCTCTCCCCTAGTACTCTTGCTAAATCATGTGTCTGATCTTGACCCCTCGCAGCTACAGAGTCAGATCTGGTTGGCTGGTCTCCCCACAGCTATAAAGATGTTGGCTCTACATTGGGAGCCTCTGCTGCCATCAGTGGATCCTGGCTTGTTTTGGCATTATTTATGTGGAGCTCTACTGCTCAGGCCAGTGCTGCCAGGGCTTGAGCAGAAGCCTGGAGAGGGGAGGTGTTGTGTTAAACTCAGAGCAGCTGTCGCAAAAAATAAAACTCAGGGTTATGACAACATCAAGCACCAAACATAGAGTACAGCTTCACCTTATGCAGCATATATAGCAAGACCAGTGTGCAGCCACAATTTTCAATTTCAATTTCAATTTCAATGTTGTTTTCCAAAATAGCTGATCTGTCGATACGTCAATTCTGTGAGCAGCAACAGCACAGTGATGCATGTGAATCTGAGGATTACACTGCAGTACTGACTCCAATAATTAAAATTGACTGAATTCGACCAGTTCATGCTGACAGCATCTCAGTTTATAGATTTATTCCTGATCCTGTGTATAGAAATTGAGCCAATCTGGAACACAGCAGGTCATTATAAAACAATTAAAAATAAATCTTTTCTTAGAACTTTTACACAGATGGAAGAAACCCTTAATGCACATTTTCGACATCTGAGAAGGATAAAATTAAGCAGTATACTGTTTCTGATAGATCTATGCATTGTTTAAGCTTTGCTATTTATTTTTTAACCTTTCAGATATTAAGAATGAAAACCAAAATGTGCTTTTCCTAAATTTAGTTATTGTCCTCCTCTTGTCCGTCGAGTCAACATGAGCTACAGACTTACATGTGAATGTGAAACCACCTCGCTTGGTTTGCAGAGATATCTGCTTGAAAGAATTCCAGCCAACACAGGCCTTGTGTGCTTTTTCATCTGAAAGCAATAAGTATTGCACTCTGAAAAATTCAGATAAGCAGGAGCCTCCAGGGTTTCCAACACTGCAGTGACAGAAACATGAAATAAAAATGAAGGCAAAAACGACATGAAATCAAAAAGAAAATACTGACATTAGTATGTAGCTATGAAGCAAGGGGTCACTTGATGCAGTATTGAAAAAATCATTGCTACGGTGAAAATATCTGTGTTCACTATAAAAAGACCAGCAATTGTCATTGAAACTAAATTGATACACGCAAAATTATGGAGATACAATACCTAGACATTAATAGACAAAATAATTATAATAAGAAACAAGTCCATTATACTAATTGCTGAATGATCAGTGATTATATATTTTTCAATGCTTTCCAAAGTTTTTTTTTTTTTTCATTTCTCATTTCTGTTTCTTTCTGCTGTTTAAATTTTGTGGATATGGTTTCAATAGCCAGAAGTAAATTCTGTTCTCTCTGCAGGTAATTTGATAGCTCTGTAGCAGTAGTTACCATAATTTGTTAACTCTGCCTGTTGCTGTGCTCAGTATAGACTTAAGTGAAGATAGAGACAGGAGTGGTCAGTGGTCAATGTTTGTTTTCCAGTTCTGCTGTACTGCAGAACAAATTAGCAATCAGAGAGTCTCCATCCCAAATTAACAATTTTGCTCTGAAGGAAATGGAGGGGACTTTCCATGTTCGGCAGTCTTCGATGTTAATAGATCCCACCTCTAAATGCATTCATATTTGGATAAAACAGAAACAGACAAACACTGCTTGATTATTGTCTTTCCCACTGCAGTTATCTTACAGCCAGTATTGTATGCAACAACACTTCACTGCAGTCTGTTTTCAGTTTTCTGCTGCAGATATTAAGCTCTGAAAGCACAAGTTAATTTTGTGAATGGTATTTCTCTCTTCCTGCCAGCCTGTACAGCTGTGCAGTTGCAGAGGCTACAGTTTCATGTATGGTCTCCATAGCAACATCAAGAACAGTTTCTGCTTTGTAGCCTATAAGGACTGACAGTACACCACATTGCAGAAATAAAAATGCACCACAGGACCTCTTGCATTTGGGAATGTACAGCTCTGGTATAGATATCCTTAGCCTGTTTAATGGTTCTACCAAATTTTTAAGCAATTTACATTGAGAAAAGGGAAACCCAATAAATGCTATCTTATAACTTGATGAGCTGTGCACTGCATTTAGAAGGGTAATAAATATAGCATTTTTTGTTGAAGACTAGATCAGTGACATTCTATATGCACTGTTTCACTTTTTATATATATTTTATATATACAGTATATATGTTGTCAGTCTATAACCATGCACTTTTTTCCACAATCTCCTGTTACCTTCTTCTGAAACCAACCTTTGTCTGTCATTTGAACATATGGTTCTCAATTGAAAAACTGTTTTATAACACAAATACTTACTGTATACTGAGAGACATTAGAAATTGAGAATTATTATAAAGTGTTAATAATAATAATAATAATAATAATAATAATAATAATAATAATAATATTATTATTAATAATAATAATAATTACTTACACTTATATAGCGCTTTTCTGAACACTCCACTGAAAGCGCTTTACAGCTAATGGGGACTCCCCTCCACCACCACCAATGTGCAGCCCCACCTGGATGATGCGACGGCAGCCATAGTGCGCCAGAACGCTCACCACACATCAGCTATCAGTGGGGAGGAGAGCAGAGTAATTAAGCCAATTCATAGAGGCTTATAATAAGGCTTTATAACATTATTTAACTATAAAGCTGTTTTCTCTTGGTAGATCGCCATGAATATAGGTTCCCGAAGGAAAACTATAGAACTTCTGGAAGGTTACAAAGAAGAAGAAGTTATTTGACCCAAATCCTTGAGTAGAGTCCACACTGTCCTCGCATTTGTTAGTTAAGTTAGGTGATCTGAGAATTTTATCCAACTGTTTCTTGAAAAAACGGTAGGGATTCAGGACAAACAACGGCTGGTTAACTATAACCTTTTATGCAAATAAGTACTTCCTGTTCTCAGATTTAAATACATTTCAACATAGTTTTGCCCTATATAGATTTTCAGTTACAATACTAAAGACACTGTCAGTGCCTTTGAGGAATTTGATTACTTGGATCAGGTCTCCTCATAGTACCCACAGGTCCCCTGGAATGTACAGTATCTGGATTTTCCTCTCTGGACTGATTCCAGAGCAGCAATGTCTGCTGACCAGAACTGTGTACAGTATAATGTTCTAAGTAAGATCCTTGTAGTGCACTGCACATTTCTAACTTGTTTTAAATTCCATGCTTTTAACTATATATGTTAGCATCGTTTGCCTTTTTATTGCTTCATCATTTTAACTGAGAAGGTGAAAATCATTTAACCAATTTCCCTACGGGATTAATAAAGTATTATCTATCTAAATGTTCTGTGTCAACATAAACAAATAGGCCTTTTTCCATAAGTAGCCTCTTCAAGCTTAACATTTCCCATTTTGTATCAATAGCTGTATTTTTGCTGCCTTTGTGTAATCTTCTGCATATAAACATTATCAGCTAGATTTTTGCCTAGTCTTATCTATAACTAAATGTTTTTATTACTTCTGTGTCTGCTAATCCTCCTATTATTATTATTTTATCGAAATATTATCACATTTCATCTGCTTCTACAGTGTATGCTAATCCTTTGATACATTCTGCAAACTTGACTATTTTACAAAGTAGGAACAGATACATTTGAATTCCATGATGAAATGTAGAAAGAAGAAACTTTCTTCTTTTCTATAACCTTTTGACTATTGTGCCTTGTTCTGTTATCACACCAGAAAAAGTCTCTGATGATAACTTCTCTGTGGAGATTTCATGGCACTTCTGGTTTTCATATTTGTAAACAATATCATACACTGATAAGTGTGAGTGAATGATTTCAGTGTTGATGCAATATGTTAATTAATTGTACAGTATACCTGACAATGACTAGTTCTCAAGTTCATGAGAAGGATCACAAAAAGGATCACAAAAGGAAGCTACTGCTTCTCTGAGTCATACATGTCTGAATTACATATAATGTAATTAGTAGGGTTCCTCAGAAATCTGTAGGTTTGCTATAAATCTTATTTTTAATTTTATAATGATTTAAATTCTTATGTAGTATACTAGTCCAGTTTTCAGGTGATGACGAGAAATAGGAAACACTGTAGACTTTGCAAAGAAGATAAAAACATCAAGACTGGGTCTGGTAGATGACATTTAATATTGAGATGTGCAAGAAGGTGGATACATAAAATATAAATAAAAGTTGGGAAATGCTAAGTTTAAAGACGTTTCTTTTGAAAAATACTTAGGTTTTTGTGCTGACAGATTATTTTTATTTTCCTGACAATTTGACAAAGAAATAAAAAAGTCAAACAATGCAAAGATATATTATTAAAAGTATAGGGTTAAATCTAGTAAGGTTACAGTATGTTTGATTTTAGAATCCCTTATTTAATATAATATTTTCAGTTTTGGTAACTAACACTTCATTACCATTACCAATAGAGGAAACTATGGATCCATCAATTTTATTTTGATACCTTGCCTTTCAATGCAGATCATTCTCAAGGCACATTACATACACTGTACAATAAAAACAGTATAGTATTCAGAATAGATAATTAATATCAGATATGCTTGAGCAAATTAAAAGTACTAGATTAAGAATTAAAGGCCATTGAAAACATGTAAGTTTTAAAGTGAGATTTAAAAACATCAGCAGAGCATGTGTTCGTTTTTTAATATGGTCAGGAAGAATATCCCAAAGTTGAGAAGCAACTGCTGAATAGGCTTGGCATATGATGTGAAATCCCTGCAGCATTGAGGTGCCTTGAACCAGCAGAGTGAGGTGAGTGGCCCAAATTGTGTGGGGACAGTAACTCTGGAAGGTGCAAAGGAGACAGATCATCTACACGATCATTTTAAAGTCAATCCTGTAAGAAACTGGTAGCCAATACAGGTTTATCAGCACAGGAGAAATGTTTTCAATGGTTTTTTTTTGTCTTGGACAAGATTTAAGTAGCACAGTTCTGGACATACTGTACTGTAGTTTCTGTAATTATTTGTTTGATGAACTAGTTAAATACTGTAGTTTGAACACTACAGCACATGTATTTAAAACAGAAGAACAGTCAAACAGAGCAGAAACCATTTTTAAACCATGGGATTTGTGAGGCTGGAACAAGCTGTTTGGCCTTGTTTTTGATGTTGATGCTTTAGCTTCTTTTATGAAAGGACTGATATGATCCTTGTATCCCTACTAGCACAAGAACAAGCTAGATGGGCCTTCTCTCTGTGTTACCTTGCTTGGTTTCAAATGTATTTTGTAATGTGTATTGTGATGGCAAGAAGCTTGGTAACATGTTTATATCCTCAATTGTTGAACCAGTGAACAGCACTATTCAACGATGAATAGGGTATTGATCATTTAGTGCAGATAAGGAACTATCTGGTGGATTAAATTCTACTCCTCCGTAGCTCCAGAACATCTGCGGTTTTAGCAATAGATGTTGACATGATGTCTAAATTAAGCCTTAAGCAGCAATTCACAATGTTGGTTCGGTGGGAGGTTAAAAGTATGTTGGGAATTCTGGTTTTAGCTAAAAGTTCACTGAGCATTTTCACAAAACCAGTGAAGCCCTTTTTGGTTTTCTAAGCAGTGTTTTGTGTGTACCTCCGTAGGCTATGAGGCATCACTTATCCAGCTTGAGAATGAACTATTAATGACTTGCAGAAACAATATCGTGAGAATTTGTTCTCTTGGTGCATCTCACAAAAATATTTTTAGGTATTTGCTAAATGTGAACTATTTTAGAAGATATCATAACAAACATGTGAAGATGTGTTGGTTGTTACTTGATTGTAACTCGAATGCAACAAATATAAATATTATATATAGAAATTGGCAAACTGTTAAAAGAATTGTATATAGTGAAAACTATAACTTCCAACTTCGTAAATATGCCAAAAAGGTAATGATGAGTAACTTATTTTTTTGTATTAGCGTAAATGTGTCGCTATTGTTTTTCTCTATAATCCTAGGCCTAAACCCTTATTTGAATAACACATTATAGAGTAGTAAAATTAACAGTTAACCAAGTAGATTTTTGGTAGGGACTGAACCTAGGAAGGAAAATTCTCATAAAACTAAAGCAAAAAATGGTCATAACATGTTTTGTATTCACCAGTGTTGCTGATTTTTTTAAAATTATTTTGGCATATTAATGGAAGCTGTACCTGGCATGAACTGAAAGAAACCGGATTATTCCACATCAGAATGCAGTAAAGGAAATCTGAACTGATGTTTCACTGAGGTAGTTCAACACATCTGTGATAGCATGTAAAACTTAATGACAGTGTGTTTTCTTCACCTAAGAAATCAGTATCAGCAGTATCGGGACTCTTATAATTTTACTTTATTTCTCAACTCAATAACAAACACAAAAAATTATGTTAATTACAGAATTTTTACTGTAAATATAATTGGTTTCATCCTCAAACACCTCCTATTGTATTGTCTAGGCTGAAGCTTTGTGTTGCCCATTACAAGTTTTCATTATTGCAGCACGGCCTGGTGTGTCAGGGGACACACAAATGAGTGTGATTATTACAGTACATTATTATGAAGTACCAATGGACCACTTTTGCTCATGGTACAGCCATTAAAAAATATCTTGCTACTGTTTGATAATTTTGTCAAGACTTTTAAATCCTCTTTTAAATCTTTTAAAAAGATACAGCAAAACTGTTTTTTTTCCCTGTCCCAATGTATTTTCTCTGTCTTTTTTAGCAGTTTCTATTGTGTCTGTCTTTTGCAGGATGGAGTATGTATTTAGCTTCTTGTTCGCATCAGTTTAACAAGTACGGTTAAACACAGAGCGGTTAGCTTGTCTTATGCCTGGTCAGCAAATTGGAGGGGAAACTCTGTGGAAGTGTTGCATGGGTGAGGGGCTTCATGGGCAAGAATAGTATTCTATCAGTGGATATTAGAACATGTGCCAAACACTTACTGATAACTTTTTATTGTTGTGTTCTATATCCCTACAGTACATCTCTTTTTATAAACTGACTTTCTTTCATTTTTAGGCCTGAGTCTTCCTTTCTTTTATATGTGTCTTCTCATCCTGAATTGTGTGCAGACATTGAACTTATAGTTTGTTTATTATGTTGTCATTCTGTTTGAAGGATTTGAAGATGTCAGCTAGGTATCTCTAAAAGAATTAGTTATTAGTTATTAGAGACAACCCCTTTTTTGGTATGACACCAGAACTTGAAAAAATTAAGTCAAATTCACAATTTTACTATTATCCGAGTTTATTCTGAAATATTGTTTTTTGCATTATGCAATCATTTGATTAATTAATGCTGTTGATTTAGAATTCACAATACTTAGAACAATATTTAAGTGGCCTCACAGGTTAATCATTTGCTGATTATTGCACTAATGATATTTCTTAAAATATCTGATTCACTCAATGAAAACAAGTAATTTCCCTATAGATTGCTGTATTTCTTTGTAATGAAGATGAGATACATTTAAAACTGAATAAGAACAAATGCACTTACCATGTATTCTGTAAAACACTTTATTATGCATACTGTATGTAATCACCAGGTTTATGAACCACTTTACAAAAAAAGATACTGCTTCTCTGGAATCATCCCAAAGATCTTGAACATTGAAGACTATGAGGGAACACGAATCCTCAACGTTATTGACCTTGACCTTGGCTAAGTCAATTCAATGTTTTTTTTATGATCAAAGTATTTTCAGAGTGAAATACAAATCAGAAGGCAAGTACAGGAAAGAGAATTGAAAATGGGAACAGAGGCACTATATTGCAAAAAGGTTTGTGGGAGTCTGAAACAAACTATAGTATCTAACCTTTCCTGTGCATCTGGTACTCTGACTCAATAAATGGCCGCATGATTTTTGGATCAATTAGCTACTAAAATGAGTGGGGCCATATGGCATCTTGTTTACAAACTTTTAAGTTCTAGTCAAGTGAGTTCTGTGGATAAAATTAAAACGGATCAACAGATGGTCAGGGATTTTCATAGGCAAGTTTCAATTATTCAAAACAGTATCCTAGGAAATGCCTTAATCTACCAGAGGTACAGTATGTCCTAATTCCTCATTGCCAGGGGTTTATACGAGGGTCTTGGGGAGGAAGTATGGAGCGATGAAGTCAGTCAGTTCCCTTCTGCAGTCAGCATTTTATCTAAAAGTGAAAAAGCTTTTCCCCAGGAAACCCCATAAATACTCACTGCAGAACTGGATCTGGATATATTTTAATGAAATAGTGCATACAAACTATGTCACCATAATGATTGTCTCTTTGTTCAATATTGAACATATTAGTTTCACTTATTGTAAGACAAGCCAGAGTTAAAAGCAAATATGGGATTTGCCCATAGAAAACATCATAGCTGTTTGCAAAATTTTTAAAGAAATGATGTGTAAAATTAAACAAAAAATGTTACATGTTGATACATCTGCTTTCCTATTAAATTATATTATTTTCAAGTAACCATTATTTATTTAGTCACTCAATAACCAAAACATAGCATCACTCCTCCTGTCATTCTTCAAGTGTATATTTGCTCTGTATCTGGAGACTGCATTACTGAGTCAGATCAGGTTCAATAACCAGGTGCCTTTTTCTTTTTTGTTTCTTTTCCTTTCCAAAGTGAAGTGAAGTTGCCAAGATTGTAATAATAAGCTCATAAATCCTAAGATCCTGAGACAAAAGAGTTTAGGAAAACTGTTACCACCACTGTAAAAGACAAGTTATATTTTGTGAGTTTATGGTACCAATTATATACTGTATCAGCAATTATCCCCATTGCCATTCTGCAAATAATTGCAAATGGATCTTAATTTTATATATGATGTTCTTACCTGAGACTTACCTGTTCTTACCTGAATGCTGTCAAGTTTGGAGGTGCTTGAGTCAGCTAAGATGTCCTCCATTTGTCATCAGAAGTCACAGCAATGCTGTGACCTACAATACCAGTTGCTTACGAGTTTGCAATGTTGTTACGGAGAGCCAACAATGATACCAAAAAATGCTTTCTGTTCTGTTCTGCACTAAGAGGCTTGCAGCAGGAGAAAATGCCAGGTGACTCTGACAATCACATGTTCTGGAAGATAACATGCACATCCCCCATACACTTGTTTTAAACCTAGGTTTGACACAGTGAGCCAAGTTGATGTCTTATACTGAACCTTTGCAGCCTACGCATGCTAACGCAAGTACCTTCCTGATGTCTTATACTATTCTGTTACAGTATATGATTTATTACTGGCACTCCCTGTGATATTTACTCTTTGACTGATTGACCTTCTCTGCATACAAGACAGATACTTTAGTGATTTAAGTTTGTTTAAGGTATTTTTTTACTATCCTACCATATAAGATGTAATACTTTTAGCAAACTGAACCTCTCAAGAGTATTCAATGTTGATAGTTGCAAAAGAAACCAGGATGCTTGTGACTGGAGCAATCTGCAGAGCGAGCAGAAGCTGTCAACCTTTGTACTTGATGATGTTTTGTGTATGAGCAGCTCTCTGCCAGATACTTGCATTTGTTAACACTGTCCTGTTATGTTATTTACATTTATTGATTGTTCTTCTTTCTTTGTAAATGGCAGTTTGTTTTTAACTAACTTAAATAATGGCTGTTAGGATTGGAGGCAATCAGTCAGGATAGCTCCAAAGATAAATCAGAAGGGAGACTGCAGTGACGTTTCTTCTTTTATTTTCTGATTTTCGATGTGCACATCGGAAGCATCACAAATACCAGGAATCTCAGAGAATAGGAGCAAGCGCCCGGAATTAAATACACTTTCAAGTGGGGGTGGCTGGCTAACTATTCCTCTCCTCTAACTTCTGACCCTGGATAATAAGTTGAGCATTGCAGGAACTAATTATCATTTGGGTGTCCCACCTACCTAGATTACATCAAACACCCCCATAATACTTCCCCTCTAGTCTTCTTCATCTTCATCACAAGAACATACAGTATGACCAAATTACAATGTTAACGCTTGAACTCAGGGATGACCTTGGTGTCCTCTTCTTGAACTGGTGTGGATAGTACCCCCCCCCCCCCCCTTAGATGTTTTTAATAAAACCAGTCTCTACCAGCCCTTATCTATATGTTCTGGCCAACTACCCATCAAGTTCCTTCCATCAAGGTTGTGTTATGTCTTTCTTGACAATTTAAGTAACACATTCCCAGCCATTCTTGTGAGAAATGTGAGATGTCAGCTTCATATACAGTATCTTGAGACTTTGGCCAGAATGATAGAAGAGTATTGAGACACAGGAATCTGATAGCAATAATGAGTTTAGCAACAGTAATCAATCTGCAAATTAACATCAGTGGTAATATCAATATTGATGGGGTGTATGAGTTTTATTATTATTAACATGAGGAAATTCCAAATTGAAAGGGCCTGAAAAGACTATTTATTTTATATGTTCAGGCTCCTTTGATACATTGAAAGACATTTTTCTCTTAAGAAATCGCTGAACTTAAGAAACTGGCATCCTGTTAGGCCGGTGGTGTAGTAAACACCTAGACCTTATGCGGAGCATTTAATTCAGATCCGAGAGCTAACAATCCAATTGAGGCAGAGCAGGAGGCTAAATCCAATATTCAAGGCTGAGGTCGAGAATCCAGAGAATCCGAAGGAGAGAATTGTGCGGAACGAGTAAACTGAGCTGGCAGCAAGATGACAAGTCAGAGACTCTAATACCAAGCATGGAAATGTGAGACAAGAGGGTTTAAATAGCAGAGAGCTGAGACGTGATTGGAAAATGAGGTAATGAGTGAGGACACGTTCGGAATGTGGTTGTAACACATCCAGTCTCAATGCTGGTGGACAGTGTCAGTACTTGAAATAGAGGAGTTTATTGGCTCTTAAGGACTTGCTTTTTCAGGTGGGATGGAATAACTGCTTGTTTTCTAGGAAACCCATTTTCTCTCTGGCACATTTTTGTAGTGACAGTGTGTGTGTACTTTTATTTTGTGCTGCAGTGTTAATTTTGAGTGTACAGTATGTGGTGGTGTAGGCTCAGAGTTTTTGTTTTATGCCAGTTATTGGAAGCTGAGACTTCCCTGGCTGTAATTTTCTTCTACAAGTATTTTTTTCATCTGTACTCTCACATTTTTTTTATTGGTTAGAAATGTATTTTGTATCTGCAAGGCATGCTCTTCATTATGTTTTAGTTAACTGCAATATTTTACTAGCAGTTTGGAAAAGGGATTTTACTCCCTTTTGAAGAGCAAGGTTAAGGATTTTATTTCCATCATGTCTGACTGCTGCACTAACTGAAGAAATGAATTTGATTAAAAACCTTAACATTTCTTCAGGTAATTAGTAAGCTGTAAAAGACTAAAATTTTAAGTATTGTTATTTCTGTCCTGAAACAATAACATACTCCAAGAAAAACTGCCTCTGTGTGAGAATGAAATGGGAGGGGTGGGGTGAGTGGGAGGAATGATAGAAAGGGAACCTGGACATTAAAGCTCTCATTTACTGTAGCTGGACCAGTTTCACTTTGTAGATCCAGAACCAGCTGGTTGAGTGTGCGCCTCCTCAACTGACCTGTGTTACGCACTCCAGTAAACCTGCTTCCTTTTGGCTGCCTCACACTACTTCACACCTGCACAAAGCCAGCAATGTTTGCTTTCCATTCAGTTATCATCGTCTCCCAGACTATAGTTTCCCTATACCTGCCAAATGTTGTGATTTTACTGTGAGAGACTCAGCATGAGAGCCTGATGTGTTTCCTAACAATATTTCATAGGAAATAATTATGATTATTCTGTTTGCATTATATGCATGCAGTGATTCTGTTTTCCCCCAAAATGCAAAATCATTTGTCTCGTGATGAAGAATCAAATATACACTGATTCTTATCCACATCAAGTGATCATATTTTATATTTAGTTCTTTTGCACTGTAAAGCCCATCACATAATATTTCAATGGGTCGTGGTGGGCAAGGCCAGCATGCTTTGTTCAAAACCCGTTGATCATGTTGAAGTAGTTTAGGTTCAAGCTGTCAAGTTTTAAGGTCATTATCATGTACAAAAAGAAACTCTTCACTCACAAGTCCCCTCCTGACAGGTCTAATTTTATCTTTGCAAATGTTACATTAATTACATCTCATATACCAGCAAACTGATTACAAACCTATTAACAGAAAAAGTTTCCTGCCAAACTTTTATGTAATTACAGTTTGGGAAGGCAATTAATCAGCACAGGTACTGATCAGTAAGGTTTAAGAAACGAACATATTTTTAAAACATAGTGACTAAGGTTTTTTAATGGAACAAGTAATAGGTTTATTCCATGCTGAAAAAAAGAAGAAAAAGAAAACAACGTTTCGGCCGTGGAGCCTTCTTCAGGTGTGAGAGAGACAGGGCAGTAGGCAAAGGTAATGTAGCAGGAGAACAAAGGTTGGGAGGGAGGAGGAGTGAGAGGCGGGAGCAGGGGACAGAAAGAGAGGCCAATCAAGAGGTGTGAAGTCAGAATGGGTGCAGAGAGGTGTGAAATGAAACTTCCAATGAATGGAGAAAATTTAAAAGAACAGTTGTCTGTCGTTAAGGGAAGGGAGAATGTGTGATCCTAGCTGCAGAATAATTTTAGTTTCGGTGGTCTTTCTGATGTATGAGTTCGGAAAACCATCTTTGAGAACACAGACGGAGAGATTAGAGTGGTCGTGGCCGTCAGAGGTGAAATGAGAAACAATGGGCTTGGAGAGATCTTTAATCTTCACAGCCCTGACGTGTTCTCTGAAGCGGTCTCCGAGTCTCCTTCCTGTTTCTCCAATGTAGATGGCTGGGCATTTACTGCAAGAGATACAGTAAATAAGGTTGCTGGAGGTACAAGATGCTGTCTGGATGATCCGGAATTGTCCTGAGTGGCCTTGAATGAGTGTGGTGGTGGCTGTGTACTTGCAGGTGATACAGCGAGCTCTGTTGCAAGGGAAAGAGCCTGGTGTGGATGGTTGTTGAGGACGGTCAACGGAGCTGTGAACAAAGAGGTTACACAGATTAGGTGGTCTGCGATATGAGATGATAGGGCGATCAGAAAAGAGGGCCCCAATGGAGGGATCATCCTGTAGGATGGAAAAGTTGTGGTTAATGGTCCTGGGGAAAGGAAGTGTGTTAGGGTGGTAAGGAAGCACCAAAGGAATGTAGTTGTTACGTTGGGATGTCTAGAAACGGAAGAGTAGTGGAAGATATGTTAACCGTATATTTGAGGGACGGGTGGAAGTTGGTGAAATGGTGCAGGAAGAGCTCAAGCTGATCGTTGGAGCATGTGGTGGCACCGACACAGTCATCAATATATCGTTTGTAGAGGTCAGGGACATAGCCAGTGTAGGAAGCGAAGAAGGGTTCTTCTACCCAGCCGACAAAAATGTTGGCATAGCTGGGTCCCATTCTGGTGCCCATGGCAACTCCACTGACCTGTTGGTAAAAAAGATTATTGAAAGAGAATGCGTTCAGTGTGAGAACCAACTCAAGGCGTACCAGGGTGTGGGTGGGTGGATCAAGCACTGTGCGTTTGTCCAGCGTGTGCTTGAGGGCTGTAAGGCCGTCATTATGGGGAATGACGGTGTACAGAGATGTGATGTCCATGGTAAAAATGTAGCATTCGGTACCCTGAAATTGGAAATCATTAAAAAGTTGGAGCGCGTGGTTGGTGTCTTTGATGTATGGGGGAAGATAAGTTTTTTAATGGCAAGCTGATAGTAGAGGAGTCAAATTCACTGCATAGTTTCAATGGAGTTTACAACAAAAGCTTAGGAGGGTTAACAAGTTCAATTATCCTCTACAGTCTTAAGTCCTATTCATTCCTGATGTCACTTCCCCACATTAGAATACTGTAAATTCTATATGTAAACCCCTACTTTGCTTTGCATTTGTCCGTTTCATCCCTCCCCCCGCCCCGACCCGTGCAGCTGCCTCTTGGTCACTCCCCACTCAGGGAGGTGCTAGATTCCTCATCCCTAGGCCAGGGGTCTGGCCCTCAGCCAAGACGGTCCAGCCAAATCTACTATGATTAAAACACTCAATAAACATTTTCAGTACACATAATTCCTTAATACTTATCCCTGGTGAACTGGAAAATGTTAGATGGGTGAAATCCAGTTCAGAGATACTGCAACATTTTCAGTGTTCCGTGATTTGAAAGGTCTTCCTGAAACATCCATCTGCACAGCACCATGCCGCACTTCTGGAAACATTGCACACTGCTTGGGAAAGCACAGGTACAAAAAATGGCAATCGTGTTTGTGCAGATTTATTTGCACAGAATCCTTACGTGAGGAAATATGGATTTGAGTGATTTTTACGTAGAAATCTATGTATGAATTGTATATAAGTACTCTTACATTTGAGACTTCAGATAGAAAATAGTGATTAAGATTTTACAGAATACAGCAAAATTCCCTGAGCATTACTGGTGTTGGAGTGGATGGATCAGACTGAGAAATCTTATTTAAACTGCCTAGTCCCAGACAAACGTTTGGCATGTTCTCATGACTCATTTGTTAAGACATCACCTTTGATCTCTTTCCCGGTGTGGTAAATGTTTCCCATGAGGCAATACTGCACTATTGTATTCCTTCTTTACTGTTAATCACTCATTCCTTACCTGCACATTGCTTACTGCTTGATACATCCTGTTCACTCAGCCCTGTGCAGCACTGATGTTGCCCTTCTAAGATCTGTCTGTCTCACTGTGGTTTTTTGCAATTTGTGTTTTTCTACTGCACTAAAACTATTTTTGTATTTACTATATGTATTAATGTATTTATAACTGAAACTGGATACGAGTGCTTGTTACGCGAAAACAAAAATTCAGACAAATAGCTCACCTGGCACATGCGACTCCTGTCTCTGACTGGCACTTCCTCTGTCACCAGGACTTGTACACTAGTGCTTCGCTTACAGCACAAGAACAGGTGGGTGTCTGAGTTTTCTCTGCATTTTTTATGGAGGAAAAAGTTCTAATTCAAATAAATGTACAGTACCATGTCTCATTGTAATTTTAATGTAATAAACTGATATGAGACAGGGACATTATTTAGATCCTTTATTTTTAAACATTTTTGAACGCTTCTGAACATGACAGATTGTCATCCATTTCAAGTGTCAAGCAGAATCACTTCCAGGTCATTAAGTGAAGTCCTGACCATTAATGTTGACAGGTGTATGTTAAATTATATATTCTCCATTCTTTTTTCTTTCCATTCCTTAATTTTGTTGAGTGGCAGGGAAAGGCATATTTTTGAAAACTTGCAAGTCTTTATCAAAGGTGACAATGATTTCATTAGAGCTTGTACTTTTTGCTTCTAGTCATTGATCCATGAAATGCAACTATAATCTATTGTACCCAGGAGCTCTCAGCAGTTGAAATGCAAAACCATTGCCTCAGTTGGCAGTTCTCTAGAGTCCTGGGCATTTTATTATTGTTTGATATTACTTTTATATTAAAAGAAAACGTGTCCTTTTACACCCTTGGAGTAAGACAAAACAAATGAGTCAATGTGTTTTTTTGAGGGGAGGGGGTTTCATATATCTGGCTCAATAAGATTGCCCTGACATGTTTCTGTTTGGAGGGAATGTTTCAACAGATTTCTCACATCACACATGACCAGCATCAGTCTGAAAGCACCGAATTTCATCAGTCTTCAGTACTCTACTTGTATTTGATATATGATTTTAATATTTATGATCAGCTTTTTTGGTTTTATTTAGAATAATCATCTTGGCAAACTTTTTATCATCTCATCTTTTAAATGTTGTGACTGACTGTCTAGAGCTGTGAGTCCAGGTAGACCAAAGGCTGTAGTTGTGTTTCGGTGCGCTGCAACTCTCTTTGTGAGACACAGCAAAAACTATTCTTGATGCCACAGTTAGTATGTTCCAGCACAGATCACACCACATCACTTTCAATAACAGTTTCTTCCAGAAAGCATGTGGTGCAAGGCGGGATACACCTTGGATGGGATGCCAGTCCATCACAGGGCACAAACAACCACAAATATGCAGACACTCATACCTGGTCCAAATGTTATAGATGCCAATTAACCTGCCACCTTGGCTTTGGACTGTGGGATATCACCCCTGCAAACACAAGGAGAAAGTGCAAACTCTGTGCAGATAGAACGTTAAGAATTGAACCCAGGGCCCCAGTCTGTGAGGTAGCAATGCTAACTGTGCCATACTGGTGGACCCTCCTGTTCTTTGTTACAGTATATCATTATGCAGTTATAGTTCAAACATGATCATTGTAGAAGATATTTAGATTTAAAAAGAAAGTAATTTATCTGTGAGCTTTATGCTTTGAGCTTTATTGATGCTATAATGCAGAAAAGACTTAAGGCTTACTCTGTCATATTTTATTAAATTGTAATATATACAACTTGTTCCTAAACTAAAAGGGAAGGATTGTGTGGTTTGTGTTTCTCCAAATATTTTCTTTTCTTTTTTTTTGTTACAACTCCATGGGCTTTGTTATTTCAGGGAACGTAGACTTTTAATACAGTAGATTACATTTATGGGTTTTTTTCATTCTTGTCTCATGGATGTTTTTTATAGTTATCACACCTTTTCATATGATCGTTTTTTGTTCTAATCTCACATTACTTTATATAAACTGTTTTGGTCACGTTTGCAAAACTCCGAATGTGAGAACATTTGCTAATTAAATCTTCTCAGAAAAATGTAAAAACAGCCAGTTGTCAGAATCTTTTATAATGCACTTTACCACTGTATAATTCATACACTGTGCCTGTGCACACACATTCTATGAAAGCTATAAGACCATGTGAGCTATCAAACTAATGTATAAAACCATTGAAATATATATCCTTGAAAAAATGTTGACTTAGCCTTTGAAAAGAAAACCAGATGAAATGGCAATTATTACCTTTTTCAATCATTCCTCCTCAGCACCAATGTTGTGGGCATTAACATGAAGACGCCTTGTGGTTTTGTCTTGTTAAAACTTGAATCCAAAGTCTTTTAATTTGAGACCCAATAATTTCATGTCTTAACAAATAGTAAATGACAGTGAAGCACTGACAGCCATGATCATTCACAGTCCATTCCTCTGTTGTACGTTTAAGTAAACAACTGATTTTAAGCCATAGGAATGATCTTTTTCTATTATGCAAATAAATGTTTAAATAATTGAAGACGGATATTAAAATGTTTGTCACTGGATGCTGAATTATGATTCTATGAAAACAGGGGATGTTCTTTTACAAAATGTCCTTGTAGCTAGAAGTTGGTTATTGAAGGGCCTGGCTGTGTCTAAGTAAGATGAATTGGTATCTGAGAAGCGCATCTTGAAATAGTGGTGCCTGATACAATCTGTCCTGACTTTCCCCTGATAGGATTAGACTGCAAGCCTGCTTTGTTTTACCATGCAGCATCTATTAACAATGCTTGTGCAACAGTACGATTCCGGGTGAGTGCTGGGAGTTTTTTCAAAACGCACTATAATTGCACAGACCATGAATGTAAACAGCTCAATAACCTTCAACTTGCATTTCAGTAAGAAATCCAGGATAGTTTTCTTCTGCTCCTGAACACTGACAATAATTGAATCTAAAACTGTACTTAGCACCTTTTGATTTGACAATTTAGTATACAGTTCTTGAGCGGTATCATATGTCCCTTAAATGGTTGCATTATTAATAGAAACTAATAGTAACTTTTATAAACTAGAATTTTTTTCAGTTTTAGTATTAAAAATCATATTATCATATCATAATATTAGAAATCATATACCAGATTTATCTGGACATCTAAGAGAAATATATGATGTACTGTATTTTAACCTTGCAAAAGCCTAGCAAAGACGGTTAAACATTACCTGATTAACTTCAAAATAGTATGACATTTATAATAATTAATTGCCATTCATAATAAAGTAGGTCTAATATCTTGTTATATTGATAAACATGCCAACATTTTATAATCATTATATTACTTTATTTACTGTGAAATTCTTGTAAGTACAGTATATAGCGCTTTTTTTACATTGCAGGGTTTTTATTTTGTTTCACATGTGCATAGAGGGTCCCAAGATCTTTGTGAAACAAGAGATTACAATGTTCTCTACCTCATCCAGTCTGTATGGAGTGTTTCCAATCTTTTGAATGGTGCAGGATATTGGTATTGAGTGTTTTACGCAGCATTGTAGAGAAAAACGAGGTACCCTCAAAGTGTAAGAGCAGGCAGACATTTGCTGCAGCATCCTTCAAAGACATCTAATGACACATGAAGTTAATGTGCCAGAGCCACTTGATTGCTTTAGCTGACAAGATCTCGGAATTCTGACACCCTTGCCTCTGAGGGAAATACAGGAGACAGAATGTGACTCCCCCACTGTCCATCTGTTAAGGTGAGAGTTGGCTGGCAAAAATATGCTATTTCACTGTCAGTAACTGAAAGTTGTCCAACTAGATACTGTACATCCATGGATAAGATTTATTTCACTGTTGCCATTTGTATAATGATATTTTGTTTACAAAACATATTCAGAAAGGAATTGTACAGGTACTGTATCTTGTTCCAAACACTCCCCTTTCTTATGAACAGTATTCCATGTAAGACTGGAGAGAAACCCTGGATCAAGGTGGATTAGGAGTTGTGATTTATTGTATAGTGGAGACATGGCATTTTGACATTCTGAATGTGGATCCAATGATTTTTTTTTTACATTTATGCATTTGTGCAAGTTCTACCATACCAGCAATAAAGGTCTTTGGCACCTTATGTACAGTAAGTGACTTTAAGTTTAAAGCCTCTGATAAAAAAAATTCAAAAAATCTTGGCTACACAAACCCTGATTTAACCCAGCTGAAATGAGGCATAGAGTCTATTCCTTTAGCTCCAACAAAAATAGTGCCCTGCATGCCTGTTGCAGCTTTATTTTGTGTTGTATGTACTGAGACCTTTCGTTTCACGGAAAGTTTTTTTTTTTTGTGAATTTCTGATTTTTTTTTATTTTGAACATATTGACTAAAATCTCTCAGCTTACAACTCCGTTACTATTAGCTGTAATCCCATACAGGTTTCACCAGCAGTCTCCAGAACTGAATTGCACTGAACTGGCAGATGAACTGTACAGTGAAACAAACATGCTACTGTGTCAGGTGGGAAAGTCTTCATTCAACAGGAGCACCAACTATGACCAAGGAATGTTCATGTCATGAATAGTGGGCAAAGATAAAACCTGTCTCCAAAACACCCAAAGCTTGTATAACATGATGCCTACTGGTGGCAGATGTCTAAGGACAAGCTAATGATATCATCTGTGATGGTCCTAGTACATTCTTTGAAAACCAATGTTGGAAGCAGGATTTATACTGTATTGTCCAATATATTA